>NC_062532.1:23046539-23181539 GCF_022655615.1 Tachysurus fulvidraco
GTGCCACCTACAGAAACTGCAGCAGAACCACAGTAATAACTTTGTGATCAGAAACCTCACTGGACCTAAACACTTCATTAAATGGTTCTTTTTTTATCCATAACAAGACAACGTACATATCAACATGTCATGTGACAATGCAGTGGAGCAGTAAACACTAAACGTGACGCTGTGTGTTTTTAGCAAATTGCTGTGGAGTAAAAAGGAATTAAAAAGGGGTTAAAATACATGGGGGTGTGTTGTTTTAGGAAAAGAATCAACTTCAGTTAGAAAAAGTAACTCTGCTTCGTCACACCACCTGTAACAGATCACCTCAAAATATGTGTTTCATTAGTAAGTGAGTAACAAGTGAAAAAGTCGATTTGTTCCATTTCATAAATAAGAGGTATAGACAAAAGGTTAACACTTAAATAAGGTCACCATTTGTGCTCTAAGAAAAATGTTCTGGAGATCTTTTGCTCTTCACACAGTGTGTAAAGCTGTTGGTCATTAGTGTTTAGTGTGTGATTAGTGTGTGATTTCACACTGTGTGTAAAGCTATTGGTCATTAGTGTTTAGTGTGTGATTTCACACTGTGTGTAAAGCTGTTGTGTTTAGTGTGTGATTTCACACTGTGTGTAAAGCTGTTGTGTTTAGTGTGTGATTTCTCACTGTGTGTAAAGCTGTTGGTGTTTAGTGTGTGATTAGTGTGTGATTTCTCACTGTGTGTAAAGCTGTTGTGTTTAGTGTGTGATTTCTCACTGTGTGTAAAGCTGATGGTGTTTAGTGTGTGATTAGTGTGTGATTTCTCACTGTGTGTAAAGCTGTTGGTGTTTAGTGTGTGTTTAGTGTGTGATTTCTCACTGTGTGTAAAGCTGTTGGTGTTGGGTGTCTGATTAGTGTGTGATTTCTCACTGTGTGTAAAGCTGTTGTGTTTAGTATGTGATTAGTGTGTGATTTCTCACTGTGTGTAAAGCTGTTGTGTTTAGTATGTGATTAGTGTGTGATTTCTCACTGTGTGTAAAGCTGTTGGTGTTTAGTGTGTGATTAGTGTGTGATTTCTCACTGTGTGTAAAGCTGTTGTGTTTAGTGTGTGATTAGTGTGTGATCAGCTCCAAACACTTTCTGTCTGTTAGGAGAATTATTCAGCACAACATCAGAGTCAAGAGCTTTAAACCTGGACGCATTCGCAAACTCTAAGCATGTGCCGATTAATATTTAATGTGTGTAATCGTTTTATTATAGAAATCTGTCTATTAAAGTATCACAACTACAGGTGTCAGGACTCATTTACATACTGATGGGTTTTCACTCACCTTTTACATTTAGTCTCAGAAAGAAAAAAGCAAAAGAAAGACACTGTTCAGAAAAATAAAGTTTATTGGTCTTTAAACATGTCATGTTTTATATATATATATGTATATGTGTGTGTGTGTGTGTGTGTGTGTGTATATAAGGCTGTAATAATATCAGAACTTAAAAATGATAGTGATTTCAACATCGGCACATGCCTAGTCATTACTACGCTCCATACGTCTCAATCTACATGTTTGTATTATGACATCACACAGTTATAAATGATCGTTATAAAGTTATGCAGCTTTGTTTGTTGTCTTTTTTTAGCTGTAAATGCCCGTTTTTAATCCCGAAACACATTCAAGTTCCACACCTTGTCTTTGTATACGCTTTATATATTAATGTGTATAAAAACATATTAGTGTGTGTGTCCTGTGCACACTGTATGCATATACACATATCTACATGAACATATTTACATTATTCGTTGGGTTTTGATAATGATATTCACATCGATACAAAGCCCTTAGTTGTTAAAAATAAAAGTAAAAAATAAAACTGTAAATAAAAGAAACAGTACAGTTGGTTGTGGTTGTTGTATTGCCTCCGTTTCATCACACACGCACACACACACACACGTATGAAGCTGTAAGCTGGACTGGTTTGTGTAGCGTATCAGTGTTAATAACTGTACTGCACATGCTGGGTGTTAAAGCGTGACAGCGTGAGCATGCGCTGGGTTTCAGATCGAGCTCCTGGCGGATGGTCCACAGAGAGAGCGAGCCTCAGTAATCCACAACAAACTCAACAAGGTGACATCATTATATTTACTGTGCTGATTGTGTTGCGTGTGACTTTTCCCTATTATTTATAACATGGATAAATCGGACATAGACGGGCTCTTCATCTGCTTCACTCTAAATCCATCAGTTTAACTTCAGTGTTCAGCTGATTGATTTTTAAGCGTTAAGCTGAAGTAGATATTCTTAGCCTGAAAGCTACACTAAGCTACGCTTTATATCTGATCACGAGTATTCAGCAGACGTAACCATTGTGACTGAATAAAGGCTGCTTTTTAAAGTTTATTACTGGTTACTTCACAATGTTTTTATCGTTTGCCCCGCAGTGGTACTTCACTGTCCAAGTCTAATTTCTCTGTGATCTTTTCCTCTATTCCGCACTAGCCGTGTAGCCGGACTCCGGTCCTGTGAGCCTTCAGCCGTCTAATTTGCATAAACATGTGCGATTGGTTGCTTAGTATTAATGATATTAATGTAATATAACGTTTGTAATAATTTCTTCATATATTTAAAGACTAATCCCCGCCAAGCAGCTGACTGTTCTTTGTTTCTGCTCTCATGCCTGGCTAGTATTAGCAGCTACGCTAGCTGTAACCTGGTGAGCCGGCATTAACGTATCCAGTTATAGAGATGTAAGAGCTTATGTACGTCGCTCTGGATAAGGGCGTCTGTCGAATGCTGTAAATGTAAATGCTAATGCTAATGCTAGCTCGCTGCGTGGAATCCGCTCAAACCCTTTACAATGTACATGTTCTGTGATGGCAAAGAAACAGGAAGTAGCTCTGATGAGTGTGTTAGGAACGTTCAGTGTGTAACTGCATTAATCGACGACCCTGAATCTTTTATTTGGCTATCGGTATATAAACATGTGTCTATTAATAGCTAACATGCACTAACCGACTCGGCCCTCCCCACATCCCCTCCCCCACCCGCCAAAACTCTGAAGTGATTTTCACTCAATAATAGACATCTTTACACATGCATTCAAGTTATTATTGTCGAAATATATATTACATCTAAATGAACATAAAGTAGAACGTAAACAGTACATATGATATGAATAACAATTAATAATGCTTTGTCCAAAAAAAAAAAACCCATACAAAATAATTAAATGAGAATGAAAGTGTTGAGAAATGAGAAAGAGTGCTAATCACAGTGCTGATGAACGTTGGATAGGACGATGCTAATGGCTTAGCAAAGTGAAGAGATTCGCTCATCCTTAGTGTTCTTTAGCTTCTTCCCCTACAACACACCAGACATCTGACCAGGCTTGTGCTGATTTTTGTATCAGCAGAATGTCTAGAATTCTGTATCTCTGGTGGCTTTTTGTATCCAAAGCTAGCCAAATGAAGGCCCGGAGCTTAAATGGCACGTCCAATCAGACTGATCTGATCTAATCTGTGCGATCTACATATAAATCTACATTTAGTCATCATCATCATCATCATCATCATCATCATCATCATCACTAAACCTATGAGTACTGGCAATTCATTTTTTTAAAAATCCTTGAATGCATAGATTTTCCACTTATTATTAATAATTTTATTTAATAATGATGGTTATTGGTACTAAACATTCGAAAGTCTTCCAGTGTGTTATATTTTCCGCTGTATCGCTCGCTCAAGATATAAACTTTGGTTTAACACCAAACAGACACTTGCATCAGAATACTGCTGATGATTTTGGCAAATAATTGTCATACACCGTAATTATCTCGTCTAAACCGACCGGCTGGAGCTCAGAGGAAAGAGTCAGCTGACGTGCAAACAGCAAATCGGTACATTTTACAATAAGAACCTTTCGTAATCGTATTTTTCTGGATAATAAAACAAATCTAATTTAATAATTCGATAAATAGTTTTGTAATAATCTGAGCATTAAATAAACAACGATAAATGTATTGACGTTATTGGACAGATTATTATTAGATTTCATCGATAATCTACTTATAAAGTAAAGTAATCTACTTAATCGAGTTATATTTACTAGTAATTTATTTGAAATTAATAAAGATTTGGTTTATTTCCTATAAAAATGGAAGAGATCCTGTGTCTTCACAGGTCCACTTAGATCCGAAAACCCGAGCTCCGACCCGAGACCCTGTGTACCTCGGACACGGGTCGGGTATAATAATAGCGGCATCGGGTCTCGGGTAATTTAAAATTAATGTGTTTTTACCGAACGGACCCGAGAAGACCCGAACTCCTGTATCTCGTGTGTGTGCATCGACTCAAGTCCTTTTCCAACCTCTCCTCTGTTTGCCAAGACCACTTGCGACATGTGGCTGGTGACGTGCGGCTGGCGGTGAGCTCATTTTCGTTGAAACAGACCTGTCAATCAATTTTGAATCCACGCTGTAGCGGTTATTTTAGTGTAGAGTTACACGGGTCGGGTCGGACTCGGGTCTAATTTTTTCGAGTTTGTCTCGGGTCGGGTCTTTTTCTAAAAAAAAAAAAATATATGCATGTCGGGTTCGGGTAAAAAGTGATTCGGGTCACTTCGGGTCAGGTTCATTTTTTTAGACCCGAGAAGACCTCTAGTGTGAATTTATTTATTTCATATTGCGTTTCCTATCACTACCCCCGTTTCCTATCACTACCCCCGTTTCCTATCACTACCCCAGTGAAGATATGTCAATATATCAATTTGTCTAAAGTTTGTAACCACCCGGTTAAATAAAATGTGTTGTTTACCGAACGTCCTGATAAAAGACTAACGGACCTGTACAACTATAAACTATAACGATACCACCGAGTTTTATTTTAGAGCTGTTATCACGTATGACTTCAGTTTCTGACCATCAGATTTAATAGAGCGAGAAATAAAGACAGACTTAGCGTTAAACAAGCTGCGTTCGTCGTCGGGTCCCAGAACCAGACCGGAGAAGAGAAATACAATCATTTGCATAAACGCAGCTGATTGGCTGAGACGACGTGCTACGGAAGCCGAGCTGCTTTGTGTTCCACGACGGTATTTGTTTCAAGTACTTTTTTTGTTTTGATCCACTGCTAAGGTTTTGTCATTAAACGGCTCGGTGTCTGTATTATAACGTAATAAACTAGCGTCACCGACGTGATCGAAAACAACAAAACTCGGTAAAATATAAACGGCTAGTTTTAGTGCACTGACGTAGCTATTAGCATAAAAACAAGTCGTTAGAAAGTCTACGTGATGACACGCTAACCGAACAGGTAGCGTCTCACCGTGTGAGAAAGAAAAAAGTGCCGAACGTTACACAGAACAAAAATGCTACCGAGAAAACAAAAGAAAGAATTTTGTGCATCTTGTTTGGCAAATACAGTCGTTACTTTTGTAAATTCTCTTCCTCGGTATTGTAAAAAAAAGCACCATAAACCTTGTAAACCTTACAAACAGCAAACAAAGGAAGAGTGAGCACTTCTCTTTGCCTCGGATGGAACAGAAAGACGGGGAGTAAAAAAAAATGGATGAAGAAACGTGATGATAACATAACATGAAAGGAGTGAGAGGTGGATGTGTGTTTAAATATATCTGTGTGGACTTTACTACTGAACAATTGTAGTGCATTGTGTGTGTGTGTGTGTGTGTGTGTGTGTGTGTGTAGCCTCAGAGCAGAGCGTACATTACCAGAAGCCATGCTTTCCACCAGCTGCTGCGTGCGATGAGTGGCTGTGCAATGCAAATGCGCGTTGTGCGATGCAAACTTTTTTCCCGAGCCTTCCGGCTCCACTGTACCTCAGGATTTTCCATACATGAAAATAAAAATCATCAGGATTCCTAAAGTTAATGCTCTGAAGGCTGGTGTGAAAACATATATATATATATATGATAAATGCCATATAACAGAGTGTGTACGCAATCGGTCGGTCTCCTGTGGCAACTCCAGGTGTACGATCTTGCATTTGAGGTCACGGTCGAACCGAGACCTACGTACGTCACCGTCTTTCACGACTTTACCATACGAGCGAGTTCCTGTAGCCCATCCCCCCACCCCCACCCCCATTAAAAAGTGAGGTCAGAGGTTAAATGTTGTTACAACATCCCCACCCCACCACACAATTACACCCCCCCACATCCCTTATCAGTGCTTAATGCATGTCAAACTGCGAGGATGAACAATAATCTGCACCCCGCCGAGGTCAAAGGTCAGAGCTCTACACAGGAATCTGTTTGCAAATGAATCCTATGAATCACAAACCCCCTGGATTAAAAACTAGAGTCAAGAGGTCAAAGGTCAGAGCTTGTGACCTCTCCCTGAGTCTAAAGAAAACCTGATGCATGTCAAATTCTATAAATAAAACAAAATCAACACAAAACAAAACAAAACAAAACAAAAAAATCTCAAGTCCAGTAGAATGATTCCTGGAAAAATTCCCACCCCCGAGGTCAGAGATCAGTACGCTGGACAGTCGTAAGTGTTGATCCACAGCAGGTCATCCAGGACGCCCCAGTGCAGCGACAGGATGGAGCCGACCACCAGCACGTGCATGATCTGGTGGCTGTTGCACCAATAGTCAAAGAGACCAGGGCAGAAGCGTTCGGGAACTCGGGCTATGTTGATGATTCCACCCGACACCGCCAGCGCCTCCATGGTGAGGAAGTATCGTAGCGACTTGGAGCTTCCCCCACCCACACCCAACCACCGCAGCCCCAAGAAGAAGAAGCGAAAGAGTGCCTGCCCGCCGAACGAGCGCAATCGGCGCACGCTGCTCCGAGCTGTCACTGCACAGTAGATGGCATAACTGGACAGACCGATGTAGGTCAGCAACGCGGCGCCGCGCAGCAACGGGTAGCACAGCAGCGTGCTGTACACAATGGGCAGAGCTCCTGCAGAGAAAAAAGATAATTAATCTTTTACAATGAATAAATAAATACAGTGATCATTCTTCCACACGCTCCCACTGACATCTGTCTGATGTCAATTTCACATCTAAGCACTACATTACCCAGAATCCCAAAGTAAACCCAACCTATCACAGAGCCTCTGTAAACATATTAGCTGTGGTAATTATACCAGCCATTAATGTGATCGTTACAACTAGCACTATTTCTTCAGCAGTATGTTGACAATACTCAAGGAACGTTTTGAGATATAGACGCTATTAAACAACCCATCTAGAATTATTCAGAATAATCTGAATGTTGAGATCAGAAAATTCTACTTAAGCAGCCGTGCAACCCGACTCTGAACACTGGGAACTTTTCCCCCTGTACATATCGATGTAACCTGATTACGGCCAATAACCATAAAACACATTATGGTACTTATTGTATCGCCGTGTTAGTCGTTGATGTCGAAAACCCAGGAACTTAATGCTGAATAAAACAGTTATAGTGCAATCACTTAATCATTCTAATTATGTTTTCGTGTAAAAAAAACGGCCTCCATCTGTTCGCGCCAGCCGCAGGAACTTTATTACTTTGCCCTGTTAGTGAGTTAGCGAGCTGAATGACTCAGAGGACGGAGTGTGAATGAAACGGAGTGTAAATCTCCATGGAAATCTCTCCAGCTAGACTGTTGCAGTTTCCAAAGTCCAGTGAATCCCTGGTGGAAAAATCCACTGGCGACAAACTACACACTCCTCCTGTTGTGCTGAAAGCGACAGAGGTGCAATGCTGCAATGAGATTTGTGTGTGTGTGTGTGTGTGTGTGTATTTACATTTACAGCATTTAGCAGACGCCCTTATCCAGAGCAACTTACATTTTATCTCTTTTTTATACAACTGAGCAATTGACGGTTAAGGGCCTTGCTGAGGGGGCCCAGCAGTGGCAGCCTGGTGGAAGTAGGAATCGAACTCACAACACCTTATCCACTAGGCTACCACATCCCTATTAGTATTAGTATCTAGTATACTGTATGTTTGATATTCTTTGATATTTATCTAACATATTTTGGAGATAGGGGGGACACGGTGCCTTAGTGGTTAGCACGTTCGCCTCACACCTCCAGGGTTGGGGGTTCGATTCCCGCCTCCACCTTGTGTGTGTAGTTTGCATGTTCTCCCCGTGCCTCGGGGGTTTCCTCCGGGTACTCCGGTTTCCTCCTCCGGTCCAAAGACATGCATGGTAGGTTGATTGGCATCTCTGGTAAATTGTCCGTAGTGTGTGTGTGCCCTGTGATGGGTTGGCACTCCGTCCAGGGTGTATCCTGCCTCGATGCCCGATGACGCCTGAGATAGGCACAGGCTCCCCGTGACCCGAGACGTTCGGATAAGCGGTAGAAGATGAATGGATGAACAAGCGAACACAGCAATAGAGCAACGTTCTACTTTTACCCGTAATTAAACGAACCAATCAGGAAGTGAATATGGAATATCTGTGTATAAATTATATCTTTGCATCAGAGCAGCGGCCGGTGTTGCGGCTCTTACCCAGTGTGTTAATCATGCATATGCCGCACATGTCTAGAGTCAGCAGCTTTTTGTAGACGGGTTCTCCTCCCTCGTGGTTCATGAACAGGTGATAGAGGACGGAGCCGAGCTGAGGAGACAAACAGGCCAGGAAGTGGACCACACCCAGCCACGTCACACTGATCTGAGACCAGGGCATGTTGAGGGGGAGCAGCACCAAGAAACACAGCAGGGGGATGCCTGTCGATAACACACACACACACACACACACACAGAGAAACATGTCAGATGAAAGACTTGAGGAAGATGGAGGATGGAAGGAAAAAGAAATTATATACTTTGGTGTGTGTTTGTGTGTATAAAATGATTAGCTTATGCTGAGCTTTTTGGCATAAGCTGAATGATCAAAATGTGCACGTTTGCATGCAAACACACACACACACACACACACACACACACACACACACACACACACACACACACACACACTGTTATGGAGGTGAAGAGGAACAGTGCAGTGCTTAAAGAAGTCATTAATAAGCTTTCCACACCACAGTGCTGCTGAGTTCTGGACTCTGATTGGTGGTCAGGTGACTGATTCTCAGCTCTGACACTACAGCAGCTGAACATCACACTCGCTCTGATGCTTCACACTGAGACACACACACACACACACACACACACACACACTCGCGGATGAGCAAAATAAGTTACGATTACGACATTTTCTGTGATGCGATTTTTAATGTTTATGTAAGAAGTCTCTGGTGTTTAGATGCAGAATTTAGCAGCACGGCGGAAGAGCAGCAAGACTGAGGTGTGTTTCAGATTTCTTTAACTTTAGCTTAATTAACAATATTTTATAAATTAATTCTTTGATTATATATAAATGTTCTAAACTACCACATGTTCTGCTGAATTATTCATTAATAATCTCTCTCTCTCTCTACCTTTCCTTTAGAGAAGAAACCCACAGCTGGACCATTAAACATAGAACACACTAAGACAAATGTGTGTGTGGGTGTGTGTGTGTGTGTGTTGTGTGTGTGTGTGTGTAAGACCACAGATATTGTCAAATTAGACTAATTAAACCCAATGCTCTTTATTAGATATATTATATTAGATAAAATGTTTATTGTGGTGTGTGTGTGTGTGTGTGTGTGTGTGCGCGCACGTGCATTAGCTCTACTTCTCCTACTCTGTATAAACAGCAACAGACTCCTCCCACAGACATTTGTGTTGAATATGATAATAATGAAGTGTACAGATCAGATGTCAAAGCAGATGGACATTCAGTCTAGAGTTAAGTTATCTCAGTTAACTACAGTCTACAGAACTAGGCAGATCACACACACACACACACACACATACTGAAACACACACACACTTACAGACACACACTTACACAGACACACACACTCACACACACTTATACAGAAACACACTCACACACTTATACACACTTATACAGAAACCCACACTTATACAGACACACACACACTTACACACACTCACACACTTATACAGAAACACACACACACACACACTTATACAGAAACACACACTTATAGACACACACACTTATACAGAAACACACACACTTAGACACACACACTTATACAGAAACACACATACAGAAACACACACACTTATAGACACACAAACACACACACATACAGAAACACACATACAGAAACACACACACTTATACAGACACACAAACACACACACACTTATACAGAAACACACACACTTATAGACACACAAACACACACACACACTTATACAGAAACACACACTTATACAGACACACACACACTTACAGACACACACTCACACACTTATACAGAAACACACACACACACACTTATACAGAAACACACACTTATAGACACACACACTTATAGACACACAAACATACAGAAACACACACCTATAGACACACACACACACTTATACAGAAACACACATACAGAAACACACACACTTATACAGACACACAAACACACACACACTTATACAGAAACACACACACTTATAGACACACAAACTCACACACACTTATACAGAAACACACACACTTATAGACACACATAAACACACACACACACTTATACAGAAACACACACACTCACACACTTATACAGAAACACACACACTTATAAACACACACACACTTATACAGAAACACACACTTATACAGACGTGCACACACACACACACACACACACACACACACACACACACACACACACACACACACACACACAAAGAAACACTCACACACACACTTTTACAGAAACACACACACAGAAACACAAACATACAGAAACAAACTTTTACAGAAACACACACACAAACACACACACACATACAGAAACACAGAAACACACACAAACAAACACACACTTATATCCAACCCAAATTCAAAAAAAGTTGGGATACATTTGAATAAAATGAAAACTAAAAGAATTTAAAATCACGAGTCAATATTTTATTCACACATTTATATACAAATTACACAAACACACAATTGTACAGAAATACACACACACACACACATACAAACGTTCATACATACACTTGTACAGAAACACACACACTCTTATATACAAATACACACACAGTCGTATGCAAACGTTTATGAAATCAATTCCCATGATTTTCATGTATAAATATTTGGGTGTTTTATCAGAAATTTCATTTTGATCTATTAAATAACTGAAGGACACTAAAGTAATATTTCAGTAGTGACATGAGGTTTATTGGATTTACAGAAAATGTGCAATAGGCATCAAAACGAAATTAGACAGGTGCATAAATTTGGGCACCCTAACAGAAAAATCACATGAATGTTTATTAGAGCGTTCTTTAGCAGTAATAACAGCCTCTAGATGCTTCCTATAGCCTGTAATGAGTGTCTGAGTTCTGGATGAATGTATTTTGGACCGTTCCTCCTTACAGAACATCTCCAGGTGAGTTAGGATTGATGGTTGCCGAGCTCGGACAGTCCGCTTCACATCACCCCTCAGATGTTCGGTGACCTTCAGGTCTGGGGACTGGGACGGCCGTTCCAGAACATTGTTCTTGTTCCTCTGCATAAATGCCTCAGTAGATTTTGAGCAGTGTTTTGGGTCGTTGTCTTGTTAAAAGATCCGACTTCAACTTTGTGACTGATTCCTCAACATTATTCTCAAGAATCTGCTGATATTGAGTGGAATCCATGCGACCCTCAACTTTACCCAGATTCCCAGCACCGGCACGGGCCACACGGCCCCACAGCATGATGGAACCTCCACCAATGTTACTGTGTGTAGCAAGTGTTTTTCTTGGATTACTGTGTTCTTTTGCCCCCATGCATAACGCCCCTTGTTATGACCAAATAACACAATATTTGTTTCATCGCTCCACAAGCACCTTATTCCTAAATGTGCGTTTGCAGACCTCAAGTGACTCCGTTTGTGGAGTGTGTGCAGAAAAGCTTCTTTCGCATCGCTCTCCCATATAGCTTCACCTTGCGCAAAGTGCGCTGACTTGTTGAACGATGCACAGTGACACCACCTGCAGTAAGGTCTTTGGAGGTGGTCTGTGGGCTGTTTGTGATCGCTCTCACCATCCTTCACCTCTCCAATATTTTACATGACCTGCCACCTCTGGCCTTAACAAGAACTGTGCCTGTGGTCTTCCATGTCCTCACTATGTTCCTCACAGTGACACTGACAGCTTATATCTGTGCCATAACTTTTTGTAGCCTTCCCCTAAACCATAATGATGAACAATCTTTGTTTTCAGGTCATTTGAGAGTTGTTTTGAGGCCTCCATGTTGCCGCTCTTCAGAGCAGAGACCAACAAAGTGCAATTGGCCTTAAATACCTTTTGTCATGATTGGATGCACTTGTCTATGATGTTCAAGGCTTATTAATGAGCCATCAAACCAATTGTGTGTTCACATTAATCAGTGTTCAGTAGTTACACGTATTCAAATCAACAAAATGGCGAGGGTGCCCAAATTTATGCACCTGTCTAATTTCGTTTTGATGCATATTGCACATTTTCTGTTAGTCCAATAAACCTCATGTCACTACTGAAATATTACTTTAGTGTCCTTCGGTTATTTGACAGATCAAAATGAAATCGATGATCCATTAACCCAAATATTTATACATGAAAATCATGGAAAATGTCAGGGGTGCTTAAACTTTTGCATACGACTGTATATACAAATTACACAAACACACACTTGTACAGAAATACACACACTTATATATAAATATATACAGACATACACACACATACTTTTAAACAAACACACACAAACATATACATACAAATATATAACACACACACGCATGCATACACACACACACACACACACACACACACACACGCATGCATACACACACACACAGACACACACAAATACACAAAAACATGTGCACACACACATTCTTGACAGTTTGACAACAATATGTCAGTGTGAACTGTTTGTTCTGAATGTAAATAAACAATAAGGATTTTAAATACACACGTGTGACACTGACGAACTATTTAATACTTCACTTTAAAGGTGGTGTTAATATGAAGGTGGAGTTCACAAGGTGTTTAACACGATTCTGAAGACCAGGAACGTTCCCTGTTTGAATAAGTGTCTACACACAACACACACTACACAAAACACACACTACACTCACAAAATACACACACACTACACAAACAAAATACACACACACTACACACATAACACATACACACTACACAAACAAAACACACACAGACTACACACACAACACAAACAAAACACATACACACTACACAAAAAAAATACACACACACAACACAAACAAAATACACACAGACTACACACACAACACAAACAAAATACACACAGACTATACACACAACACAAACAAAATACACATACACAACACAAACAAAATACACACAGACTACACACACAGCACAAACAAAACACACACACTACACAAAAAAATACACACACACTACACAAACAAAACACACACACAACACAAACAAAATACACACACACTACACACACAACACAAACAAAACACATACACACTACACAAAAATACACACACACACACAACACAAACAAAATACACACAGACTACACACACAACACAAACAAAACACACACACTTCACAAACAAAATACACACACACTACACACAAACAAAACACACACACAACACAAACAAAATACACACAGACTACACACACAACACAAACAAAATACACACACACAACACAAACAAAATACACACAGACTACACACACAACACAAACAAAACACACACACACTACACAAAAAAATACACACAGACTACACACACAACACAAACAAATACATACACACTACACAAACAAAACACACACACACAACACAAACAAAATACACACACACTACACACACAACACAAACAAAACACATACACAAACAAAATACACACACACACAACACAAACAAAATACACACAGACTACACACACAACACAAACAAAACACATACACACTACACAAACAAAATACACACACACAACACAAACAAAATACACACAGACTACACACACAACACAAACAAAATACACACAGACTACACACACAACAAAAACAAAACACACACACTACACAAACAAAATACACACAGACTACACACAACACAAACACAACACAAAAACACACAGACAACAAAAACACACAACACAAAAAACACACACACAACACAAACCAAACACACACAAAGAACACACACAACACACACACAACCAAAACGCACACATGCACACAACACAAACACACAACACTAACAAAACACACACACACACACAACACAAACAAAACATACACACACTTCCCAAAATACAAGCAACTTGAAAAAGATCAAAGCAATGACAGATCAGAAGTGACAAAATGCTGTTATGACATTTCAGAAATTTTAGCATGGAACAAAAAATAAAATCTTTGTCACAGAAGAAGGAGTTGTGTTGATGTCAGAATCCTGCCCAGGGATGTGGCAAGCAAATGTGATCTTCTGAAGGGTGTGTATTCAAACAAAACACATGCAAAAGACTAGCAATGCTAAAACACACACACACACACACACACACACACACATCAACTAATTGTGATTTATAGATTTACGGCTCATTGTTTTTGATGTATATCATGTTTTTAATACGATCAATAAACCTCGCTAAATCACAACGAATCTCAATATGAGTTCAAATAAAATGCAACGATTTTCCTCCACACAGGAACGAATCCTGCAACATGTCACATTTATTCTCCTGTTTCCTGAAGCTACGTCAGCGTGAGGCTCGAGTTCGGCTACGTCGCTTGTTTAAAGATTTCACTTTTCCTGCTCACGTAACACAAACATGCAGAATGGAGAAAAGAACATGTAGAAAATATCACAGATTTCAACAGAGACGATCCTGAATCGCAAGATTATATAAAACAGAGTAAAAAAAAACTATAACTAAACTAGTTTTAAAAATATTTTTATTATAATCTTTACAAAGAAACAAATTGAAACAATTATAGATGAATAAATATATAACAAAAAAAAACAGAACTAATATTAAATAATTCATAAAATAACATTTTTACGGCATGTTGCACTTTATTGCCCTCCTTTATAGTCCTTCACCACATCAAACTTATCTTAGCTGCAATATAAAAATTTATGTTCAACTTTTTACTGATTTTATTTGCATAAATAGAGCTAGATGGAAAAAAACAATACCAGTATTAAAAAAAAAAACATTTTTTAAAGATAGTACACATGCAAAATAAACAATTATGAGTCTGTTTGATATTTAAAAACGTCCAAAGCGATCTGGTGTGTAAAACTATGGATTTGATGAACAAGTTTCAATCGAACGATTAAATAAATGTGAGAGATGGTGGCTTACAGGTGAAAATACTGAGAAAGCCACAGAGAAACACATTCTCTCGCTCACACACACACACACACACACACACACACACACACACACACACACACACACACACACACACAACCCACTGTAACACACTCTGATCGCTTGTCCTTTATTACAAGCGCTAGTTGTAGATCTTCCACGTACCCAAATGAGTCGTCTGAGTTTGTTCTAGCTGACGTGTCCGAGAAGTGGCGAGGAAACTTTCTTTTCTTACACGCAAATTGCGAAAGGAAAAGAAATGTGGAAAAGAATTTAATCGTTTCAAAGTCGTTTGAGTCCGACTGTTCAGTTCTGAGTGACACGAGGATCATTATACACTTCTCTGAGAGAATTGGAAGTAATCTGTAGAGTTTTTCTGTCTAACGTTTGTTTTTCTTGGACTCGATGACTTTCTTGAGAACATTCGTGAGAACCGAATATTGTGATGACGTGCCACATTGTCCAGCTCCCGGTGTCAAAGTTATCTACATCAACAGTGAGGTGTTTAATGACACATTATGACTGCTCACTGAACCCTGTGTCACTGTGTTTCATTATTAATAAGTAGTGTTTGCAGTGTGTAATATGTATGCACTCGTCTAACCCTCCTAATTAAACGTCTTTCAGGTGAATGCATGGTTATTGTAAGGAAATCAATAACGTAAAGATGTTAGTACTATGTAATAGTAAAGATGTTAATAGAGTAATGATGTTAATGGAGTAACGATGTTCATAGAGTAAAGATGTTAGTAGTAAAGATGTTGTTAATAGTAAAGATGTCAATAGAATAAAGATGTTGATAGTAACGATGTTAATAAAGTAACGATGTTAATAGAGTAACGATGTTAATAGAGTAACGATGTTAATAGAGTAAAGATGTTGATAGTAATTAGTGATTGTTGTTGTTGTACTCACCATGTGTGTAGATGTTTCCCAGCTCATTGTGCAGGTAAAACAGACTCCTGATGCAGTCCTGCACGGAGGAGATCGGTCTGTAGCCGGTCAACACATATCTATTGAACTGGAGGTGAGGAGGAGAGTTCGCCCAGTCCAGTAATCTGGGTCCATTTAGATAGGCCATGGCAAAAAAAAAAAACACCACCACACACAAACACAACATACAACTACAACACACTGCGGAATCCCACAGTATGGATTAAACACACTGCTGAAGGGAGCGCGTGCATAGAGACGTGGATCGCGTGCATAGGGACGTGGAGCACGTGCATAGGGACGTGGAGCACGTGCCTGCTGAGAGCCGAGGGAAAGCCGGCTCGGGTTAAAAAATAAAAATAAAAATAAAAAAATCCAGCTGTTTTACAGACTTCAGCCACTACTGTGTCGAATGTTTGATTTGTTTTTAACAAAAAATGTCACCTACAGAGAAGAATCTGACATCCAACCTCACAAGCTGATCGATCTTCCGACATCTCCTCAGAGCAGAGAGCTAACACTGCTAGCTAGCTAGCGGCTAACCTCTGACGCCTCACAGGCTCGAGCCCTAACGGTCATTTGCATAAACGCTCATTAGCATCATTAGCATGTTGGAAGGAAGGACGGTTTTCTACTCGAATAAACCGATCATTTTATTTATTCATTTTTAAAATAGCCACTTGTTTGTTGTAAAACACTTTAAATCTTAACGAGATGACATTTTTACACAGATTTCACTGACTTTACCTTCGAGTCTAAGCTTTAAGTTCAATAAGTTCAGCTTGACCCTCAGATTTACCTCAAAAATAAAGATTAATAAGCACATAAACACACTAAGTCTTTAGTCTCTAAAGAAAAAATCATTTAAAAGGGTAGTAACGACTGAGGGGTGGATTTTGGCGAACACGTGAATTATAACACGGTAATAATCCAACAATTAGACATTAATTCACGAATTTGAGTCAATTCGGAAAAATACCTCGTGCTGGAATTAGGTTACTTATATAATCTGTCTATAACTGCTGTAATTAAATATATAATTTATCACATAGTTTAATATTTTGGTGTCCATTTAATCGTTTTTTCCCGATGAAAACTGCGAAACGGTTATTTAGACTAACCCCTTCTTATAAACAATAAAGTTTAATGAAGAATACTTTAGTCTTTATCGCTGTTTAGAGAAATTAAACAGGATCCAAAAAAGAACAGGATCCAAAAAAAATCTCCATTCAATCACATCCAGTCAGTTAAGCAGGTTGGTGCGCGCGCGCACTCACACACACACACACACACACATACACACACGGCTAGCTAACGTGTAGCCGCACTTGCTAACCCAAAGTCAGTTGATTCAGTCAAATTGGCGAAATCATAGCGAGAGATTTAATCGATGTTCCTACAAAAATAGGCCATAAGTGATGAAATGTGTCACAGCTGAAAGCCAGCGGTCATGTCCGGGTCTGTGCGGCGCTCTGGGCCGCCAGGCTGAGGGTGAAATCCACAACACACTCCGTTTGGCTTTAATCCGGAATAAAGGAACTTGGTGCAAAAACACACAGGATGCGACTTTTCTGTGTGATTATCCTTGAAACAAATTCTGACCTCCAATCCGCCTCCAATCCCCCGAACACATCTCCTCTGCCATCTTCTACACCGGCGTCCGGATCAGTCGGTTTTTTTTTTTTTTGCTCGGTGCGGCGATGAACGAATCGTGAGTTTGTTCAAAAGTGAGTCGACTCGCAAGCACAAAAAATATATATTTTTTATCTTTTATTTGCTTGCATAAAAGCGCGTTTTAAACGACACATATTCTACTTCCCCTACTTAAAAATACAAACAAATGTTTCCTCTTAATCAAGTATAGAGATTGCAACTTCCGGATGCTGGTCTTCCTGGTGAATCAAATGAATTAATGCTTGCTCAGTTTGTATGGAGTCACTTCAGCGAGTTTGTTTAAAAGAATCGAATCAGTGAAATGAGTCATAATTGTAAACCCTATGAAGTCCTTTTCCCCTACGGAAGGACTACAGTGCTAAAATACACCACACACTAGCACTCCTCTGATGACTTGCATATATCTTATATATGTGAGATCAATATATAACACTTTTAAGTCATGCATTTTGCCATATAGTGCTGTGCTTTAAAATAACTTGAACTAACACTAGCCACATGCCGCATGCATGGGTCAAATTCAGCCTGTGAGTAAAATTTCTCAATTCAGTTAAGCAGAAGTAAAAAATAAAGGTACTGTAACTGGTGCAAGAACAATGCAATGGAGATAAAAAATAAAAATAAAAAGTAGTAGAGGCACAGGGGCAAATCTGCATGTCATCAGCACATATTCTTAATTCTCGTGTTGTCATTTTCTCCTTTTTTTGCTGGACATATTAGCAAAAATAACTCCTTTGCAATGTCACTGTTTAAGAAAGAATATCATCCATAATTCTTTGCAAAAATAATGCAACTCTACAAAACAAAATAACTACCGGTTATACAAAATAACTACTGGTTATACCACTAATGCACCAACAATGAATTTGAACTAAATATCATGAGAACAACAGAAAAATTAGATGACAGTTTTATTAAAATTAGATAATCTAGGAATTCTAAATAATATGAATATAAGTTAGCAATAAGGATATGAAATTAATATCCAAGTCATGATTGGGCATAGTCAGCTGTCAGTAAAGGAAAGGTACATCATAATCACCTTTATTGCCAAATACTTTTTAATATTCTTATATGCCCTAATGAGGTTTTATATGTACAAGGAATTTGCCTTGGTATAATGGTGCATAATAATTTAAAACAAAGGGGGCATAAATATATAGAACCCATGAAAACTAAATATAAAAGACTAAACATTAAAAAAAAATTAACAATATACGAGTGCAGCGTGCACAAAGTGAACCACTGCAAAACTGCTACATGCAGTTCAGATGACTCTGATGTGCAACTAGGCTGTCACTAGAATCCCTGTATCTTCTTCTTCTGAAGACCCACTAACCCAGCTTTCATATCTCTTTGTTTTGTGCTGCACAGTAGTAAATATCCATATTTATTGGTAGTGTCCAAGATCAAGATCAGGTAAGAAATGAATGTGTGGTTCAATATTATAAATAAGAATCACACTGAACCATTGAGTCATTTTAAGATAATACTCATTGATCAGGGTTGTGTCTCTTTGCTCGTATTTCCTAATCTTAGTGCAGCTTTTGATACCATTGACCATGTTATTTTACTTGAATGGCTAGAACATGTTGTTGTTGTTGTTAAAGAGACAGTCCTCTCCTGGATCAGGTCTCATTTGACGCAGTGGTCCATGGACCAAATGGTACCGGGCCGCCCAAGGAACATTAAATTATTTCAATTTTATTTACTGTGGTGTACTTCTCTCGGGTTTGTCCGACTTTCCATGGATGACTGTTAACTGAGAGTCGTCACCTAAAGCCGCACCGATACCGTGCATGCGCAAAATATGATATCGGGCCGCGTTTGGGTGACGTCTGGTGCTGAGCATTGTAGCTTTGGTGGAGAGAGAAGGTGTGTATCGCTCTTCTCTCTGTTCACCGGTACTTTGTCATGTTTAACAGTGCTTGGTGTACGTTTATATTGTGTTTGCTCAAATTTAACCCACAAATTAGCAAAAATGAGCACGAAACAGACGTCGTTAGAAAGTTAGAAACTCTGCCGGTGTTCTGGATTAAAGTCATGGCGGAATACCCTGAGATTGTCACCACAGCACTTAAATCCCTATTGTCATTTCCGACATGCTATCTGTGTGAAGCGGGGTTTTCTGCAGTGACGGCAACCAAAACAAAACAACGGAATAAACTGGACATAAGCAACACACTTCGGGTGTCATTGTCTCCTGTTACCCCAGATGGAACCGTCTCGTTGTAAAGAAACAAGCTCAGGGTTCTCATTCATTTAGCGTTGTAGTGAGTTTAAAAGGCATGTTTAAATACAATTAAATTAAAATTATTAATTTTAATTTAATTGTATAGCCGAAGCCACCCACCCCCACCCCCAGCGGGCCGCGGTAAAATGATCAAACATTGACCGGTCCGCGGCGAAAAAAAGGTTGGGGACCACTGATTTGACGGATAGATATCAGTTCGTAGATCTAAATGGTGACTAAACAAACTAAGGTAATGTTCAGTGTTCTGCAAGGTTCTGTTTTAGGCCCATTGCTTTTCTCCCTATATATGCTATGCCTTGGTGCAATTATTCCTAAAAATGGTATTGGTTTCCACTTTTAGGCTGATGACATGCAGCTATATGTTTCAAATAAGTCAGATGTGAGTAATAAGATTGAAGATTGCGTGAAGGACATCAGACAGTGGATGCTTACTAACTTCCTCCTGCTTAACTCTGACAAGACAGACGTTCTTGTACTAGGACCACAGGCAGCCAGAAATAAGCTTTGTATTACAGAGCAACTCTGGATGGTCTTTCTATTACATCACGTGCAGCAGTAAAAGACCTTGGTGTGATTATTGATACCGGTCACTCATTTGAATCTTACATAAATAATACCACAATGGTAGCCATCTTTCATCTCAGAAATAGTGCTAATGTCAGGACTCCGCCCGGACTTTGGCCACATGCTTTTGTTTCTGTGTCACATGTCTGCCCCGCCCTTGTCTCTTCCTCTATGCCTCTGCACACCTGTTCCTCATGTGTTTAATTGTCATGTGTATATAACCGTGCCGCGTTGCCTATGGCAGCACGGAATCCTTGTTGTCGTCGTCTGTCAACTTTTGTTACGTCTTGATTTGTCGGTGTCCTTGTTTTGTGTTTTTTAAATTAATAAATTCAGTTTATTTTAGCTATCCTGTATTTGGGTCTGTTTTTATCCCCGCATCACTGACAGAAGGATTCTGCCACTTTAAGACCCAGCAGGATAGCGTCAGCCTGGACCGGCTTATTGTGGGAGCATTTTTTTTTCCTCCAGATTGTTTTTCTGTCCTGGACTTTTGTTGTTTGGGTGACATTGGTCCGCGTTTGTTCCGGTGAGGGACAGCTCGGCTATGGACTTCACTCGGCCCTTCAGCTTGGCTGTGGACGTCGCACGGCCCTTCAGCTCGGCTGTAAACATCGCTCAGCCCTTCAGCTCAGCAGTGGATGTCGCTTCGCCCTCTCTGGCTGCCAGTCCCCGCCTCTGCACACCTGTTCTTCATTTGTCTGATTGTTATTAGTATTTAGGTGAGCCACATTACCTTGAGCAGCGTGGAATCCTCTGTTGTCTCCTGTTGTCATTGTTCGAGTCGTGTCCCACTTCCTGTCCGCAGGGGGTGTTGCAGGCCTGTGTTTTGCTCCATTGTTTTTTTGCTGATTTTTGTTCTGTGGAGGATTTTTCCCACCCTCCCTACCCTTTTCCGAGATGTGGGTCTGGCGTTGGGGATTGCGGTCAGCCCTTCTGCTCGGCTGTGGATGTCGCTCAGCCCTTCTGCTCGGCTGTGGACGTCACTCCGCTCTCTCTGGCTGTGCCACCGTGTGCCTTGCTCCTTCCACCTGCCTCACCGTGTGCCTTGCTTCCCCCACCTGCCTCGCCGTGTGCCTTGCTTCCCCCACCTGCCTTGCCGTGTGCCCTGCTTCCCCCACCTGCATCACCGTGTGCCTTGCCTCCCCCACCTGCCCAGCCCTGTGCCTCGCTCCTCCCTCCTGGACCTTGGACGGATTGGCGCATCGGGAGCCGTGCATTGAGGGGGGTACTGTTAGGACTCAGCCTGGACTTTGGCCATGTGCTTTTGTTTGTTTGGTGTCACGTGTCTGCCCCACCCTTGTCTCTTCCTCCCCGCCTCTGCACACTTGTTCCTTATGTGTCTGATTGTTATTAGTATTTAGTTGAGCCGTGTTGCCTTGAGCAACCCGGAATCCTCTGTTGTCTCCTGTTTTCATTGTTTGAGTCATGTCTGGTTTTGTCTTTGTTTTGTGTTTTTTTTAATAAATCCTTTTTTTTTAAATGCTATCCTGCATTTGGGTCTATTGTATCCCAGTGTCCCTGACATTATCTATCTGCAAAAGTGTGTCTTCTCCCTTGGAAGTACTGGTTTGTTCATTGTAAGGTTGAACGTCACTGAAAAGAAACTAAAAAAAATCATTTGGTAATTTCCATTGAATGAGTGATCCAAAACTAGAATAAGAATCAGCAAGATCAATAAGCCACCATGTCACTGATCAGCATTACTCAAGATGAATGACTGGAAGAAGTAAATGCACTAAGCACTGCTCCATAATCACACTCTCATAATAATGAATTTGGTCTTTGTTAGTTCCATAAACTTCATACCTGATCCTTCTTCTGTAATGGAAAAAATGCCTGCTTACATCATGTTTCAATGTCTTTTTCAATGTCTACAGTTTTTACTTACATACATGTTTCTCTCTTTATTAAAGGGAAACAATCATGATCGGTGGCTGCACTCAGTAAGTTGATCTCCTATTCTCTTCAAATAATGAGTCAAAGGGCTATGTAGTGCCCTATTACCCCACAGCTTAAATGGAAAGGGCCCTGTGTGCTGTCGGAACTCAGAGCCGGTCTCCAAGCCGACACATCACAGGGTGTCCTCTTCTCTTAGGCCTTTTTGGTTACTCAAACTTTCAAACTAGACTTCACTGTTAACTCCATAATTACTACAAAAAAAACTGAGAAAACTCCTCAGGCCTGGATAAGAATGAGCAAACTTCTTTATTGTGGTCAATCAGCCAACAAATTGTAATTTGCCAAATTCAAAGTAACAAATTGCCAAATTCAAAGTGTCAAATTGCCAAATTAAAGGTAACAAATTATTGCCAAATTAAAAGTAACAAATTACAAAATTAAAAGTAACAAATTAAAACCCCCAAAAGAGCATGTCATGCCAACTCAATCAAGAAAGAAACAAAAACTCTCACGACGTCCTTGCGAAAATAAAAACACTCACCTTGACCCGCTCGCCCCGGATATCTTCTCAATATATATATCCTAGCACTCCTCGCCCCCTCTTTGTTCCCAGTATTTTTTTGGAGTCCCAGGTTCCATATCACCTGTTTTTATCGGCATTACCCACTATGTTCTTTAAACAACCGGACCCAATTTCCCTTAATTTCCCATTACCTTTCACCCATATGCCCATTTATGGATTTTCCTCCCCTTATTTCGCATAACCTTAGACTAAACACATGGGCCTTCTTCAGTCTGCACAACATGTTTATGAGCACCAAATGCCCATATATGGATTTTCCTCCCTTTATTTCTCAGGGCCTAGGTCTGTGGACCCCTGTTTTTTTCATTCTTCATAACATGTTTTTGCTATGGGCCAAGGTCTGAGAACCATGGTCTTCTTCTTTTTCCATAACAATTTATGAGCTAAGGTCTGAGAACAATGGTCTTTTCCATTCTACATAACGTTATCGCTATGGGCCAAGGTCTGAGAACCACTGTCTTTCCCATTTTTCATAACAAGTTTACATTTGTTATTACAAATGTGCACAAAAAGGGCTCCATTCCCTCGTCAAAGTTACATTTGCCATTTGCTTCTGAGTCTTTTACGACAGACGTCTGTCCTATCTTCTCCTGTATATTATTTTTTACTGATTATATTCACTCTATGAGTCTATTCTATGTCACATGATATTATGTAAAAAGCTCTTATCTATTCGTCATTCTATAATGTTACTATTGCTAAGCTATTGCTGCTGTAATATTGCTCGTGTACAAGTGGAGTTCTTTGACTCCTCAAGCCTGTTAAATTGTTTATGATCTCAGCCTGTCTTTTTATCCCCTGGCTGGGCTTGCTAACATATCTCAAGCTTCATTTCCTCTATCTCTACTAAGTTAGTTACTCTTCTCTCTCCCTAGATCCTTCACATCCAGGTCAGTCAATTCAGCCTGGTTACACCAGCCGGAACCCTCGTCCTTCTCCCTATCCAAGACCTGCGCCTGCTGACCCCATGGCCGGCTATCGCCGCTTCCAACTGCGTCATATCGTCTCTGAGCTCACTACGCTTCTGGAACAGCTCAGTTCTCCTGAACTGCCTAAGCATGCTTATCTGCCATCCCATATTGTGAGGAATCCTCCTGTTCGCACGTCCTCCTCTCAAACCACTCTGGTGAACCTCGTGGACAGGGGATCTCAAACTGATGGCTGTCCTCATGCTCACCCTGAGCTTGGAACTCCCGGCTCCCCCCCTCTTTATGCCTATGTTCGTCCCCTCTCTCCCACCTTTCCATCTTCTTCCTCTGATTCTAACCCTGGATCTCCAGATTACACTCCTACTACCCCCCTTTACTAAGGTCTAATAATAAACACCTTAATAATAATAAATCACCTTCTATCCACCCTCTGACTCAAGTGTGGTTATTTTATTCTCTAGTTATATATTACCTTAAGATTATTACAACATCTGGGGTTTATCCCCATGTGTCTTATGACTCCAATCATAATCGCCTTAAGGCATGTCACTCTGTTTTTAATGCATTCCTGGGTTCTGGGATTTTTCACAAAATTATTCCCCCCTGTGAGACTGTACAGTCTCACAAAATCTATGTTGCTGTGTTCTAGACAATATAAACCCACTAACCCATATATCTATCTAATCACGACGACCTTTACCCCAACGTTTAATACCCCAACGTATAATAAACTACAAACACAACATAAACATAAAACAAACCGCATCCGAATCACCCCCTGCCCATGAGTCCATGAAAGTGGGTGGTCTTTGCATATCCTGTAGACCTTGTTGCACATCTTTGGTGTGCGATGTCCAGAGTTTATATCCACAAAAGAATAACATACAGTACTGGCGTACGGCAGCCTGCCGTATATGGAGGGAAGTAATATACGCATGTGCACATCCACGTCCATACGTCGAGGCCACACAGAAGGAACGACATACCTCGTATGTGTGTACCTGCAAAAGCAATCCCCTGTCCAGAGAATAATCATTCTGGTGGCACGAATGAACCCACAGTCCTTCTGGGAGGACTAGATCTGCGTGTGCAAGGATAAGTGATACGGGGCGTGTGTCCTCAAGCAACGTGAACCAAGTGTCAGCTGTCGGCGGGGAAGGGTATGTCAGCCAAGTGCGATGTGGTGATACACCCAGGTCGAAGTCCCCCCAAATGAAGTCAGACAGGTCCACCTCGTTGTCCAGTACAATGCACGTGTAGCAGTAACCGGGAGCGTCGTCGAGGCGACAAGCGATACCTTGTGGGCTCGCCTCTAACCGGGCACAAGTGCGGGGTCGCTGGGCTTGTCCCTGATTACTCCACGGGCTCGACATAGCCTGCAACAAATCTTCACATACAATATAGAAAACAGGCAATAGACCAGTAGACACAAATACCAACAATTACTTAAGCATATGTACAGAAAAGTTTGTGTGTAGTCAGTCTGAATTCAGTCACAATTAGGGCCACCACCAATAATGGTTGTGGTGTCTCGCGTACACCCAACGTGGCAATGGCACCTTAATCCGCTGTTTATTATTCAGTGAATACCAAATGTCAGGAAACGCTTGGGAGTAACATGTTCTTGGAAGGATCGCCACTACTTCGGAGTCTCTATGTGTTTCAATTCAATTCAATTCAAGTTTATTTGTATATCGCTTTTTACAATAGACATTGTCTCAAAGCAGCTTTACAGAACATAAACAAGAAGGTAGACATAATTAATGATAAAAGAAATAACGAATAATAAATGAAATAAGAATTAACAGAATAAAAATTCTAGGTTGTTATTAGATGTATATAGTTCACAATGTGTATGTATTTATTCCCCTATGAGCAAGTCTGAGGTGACTCAGGCAGCAGTGGCAAGGAAAAACTCCCTTAAATTGGTAAAGGAAGAAACCTTGAGAGGAACCAGACTCAAGGGGGAACCCATCCTCATATGGATGACACTGGGGGTGTGATTGTAATATACAGTCAGGTAAATGTTGTATTGGTGTAAGGATCATGGACTTCTGATCTCCTTAGTGTCACAGAGTCTAACTGGAGATGTCTCAGGATTCTTAGAGTCAGCCTCGACTCAGTGGATGTCCCAAGGCTTCGTCCCACAGAGGACGTTGGGAGCTGGTACAATGTCTGGATGGGTACAAAGAGAGTTGACTAAAGAGATGAGTTTTTAATCTACATTTAAACTGGGAAAGTGTGTCTGAGCCCCGAACACTATCAGGAAGACTATTCCAAAGTTTGGGAGCTAAATAAGAAAACGGTCTACCACCTTTAGTAGACTTAGATATTCTGGGAACTACCAAAAGTCCTGAGTTTTGTGATCTCAGAGAGTGTGAAGGATTGTAACATGTTAGAAGACTAGTTAGATACATGGGAGCTAAACCATTAAGAGCCTTGTATGTAAGTAGCAGCAGTTTGTAGTCAATTCTAAACTTAACAGGTAGCCAGTGTAGAGATGATAAAATTGGGGTTATATGGTCATACTTTCTTGTCCTAGTGAGAACTCTGGCAGCTGCGTTTTGGACTAACTGTAACCTATTTATTAAAGATGCAGGACAACCACCTAGTAACGCATTACAATAATCCAGTCTAGAGGTCATGAATGCATGAACTAGCTTCTCAGCATCAGATACAGACAGGATGTTTCTCAGCTTGGCAATATTTCTAAGGTGGAAGAAAGCTGTTTTGGTAGTATGGGCGATATGATTTTTAAAAGACAAGTTGCTGTCTAGTATAACACCGAGGTCTTTCACTGTCGAGCTACTAGTAATAGTACATCCCTCTAAATGGGAGTTAAGTTGTGAGAGTTTCTGTGCACTGGTTTTTGGACCCATGAGTAGTATTTCTGTCTTATCGGAGTTTAACAATAGAAAGTTGCAGCTCATCCAGTCTTTTATCTCTCTAAGGCATTGAGTTAATTTGGACACTGTGGCTATTTCATCTGGTTTTGATGAGATATATAACTGTGTGTCATCAGCATAACAATGGAAACTAATCCCATATCTTCTAATAATGTTCCCTAATGGAAGCATGTATATAGAGAAAAGCAGAGGTCCGAGAACTGATCCTTGAGGGACCCCATAATTGACTGGTAATAAACTGGAGTATTCGCTATTTAATTCTACAAAATGGTATCAATCAGACAGGTAGGATCTAGGCACTGTGTTTGTAGGCACTGAGCCAGCCAAACTGGCTGCGGGTGTAGACGCGCTAGGGCTGCTTGTGCCCCACTAGTGTGAGTAGTCCACAGCTGGTAACCACAAAAGAAAAGAGTGTAATACTGTTGGACAACGCGTTGCTGCACATAGCGTGATATAAGGTACGCATGCTTAGTTTTAGGGCCATGCAGTGATGCAACGGAAAAGTCCGCTGGGGCTCTTTTTCAAGCCTGAGATATAGCCACCACCGGTAGGCTGAAAGGGATACTTCCCTACCTAACCTTCTACAAAAAGAGCAACAGTCCATCTGTGGGGCGTTATCGTCATTATATTTATGAAAGCGATACGTCAGATCCTCAAAATCAGGTTCAAGGCAGGCACACGTCTGATGTCATTGCACTGGCTGGCGGCGCTGGGGACGCCGGGATGGGATGCACTCCATAAGTCTGTACACAACACTTACAAACACACACACACACACAGGGGATACAGACAAACATGGACACACACCAATATGTTACAGTCCTGTATATGTGCAGCTAGTTCCAGTCCGAATCAATATTGTTCTTGTCCAGCAGCGGGAATGAGTCTGGATCCATTTCCATCATCTGCATTTGCATATATTGTCCAAAGAGAGAGTGGACTGTTTTGTCAATCAAAGTGCGTAGAAGAGGTATTCCGCAGCACGCAACACAGGCTATGACTACTAATACTGTAAAAATTATCATGCCTACACGCATTAATCCTGCCATCCAATCTCCCAAGAGTAACCACTTATACCAGGTTGGATCCGGTGCGCCCGAGTTCCGGACCATCTGGTCTCGGGCTGCTTTCATCTGGGTAAGCAATGTGGATAGTGGTCCCATAGGGCCCGTGTGTAGGGGGATGACGGCACAACAGTCAGTACCGATCATTTCACACACTCCCTGTTCTGGCCCTCGCATTTGATCTATAGCAAAGCGGTTCTCCACTGTCATCAGCATTGTGGCGTGTAATTGTTCTGAGATGAGTCCTAAGGCCGCAATTGTATGATTGATAAAGCGCTGCTGATTATACCATATGTAGTTTATCCACTTCATAGTTCTGTGTACTTGCACGTGCGGTAACAAAACGGTCTATGCCATTGAGGTTGCATCAGATAGGGCTCTATGCTCCTCTGGAACACCCACAGGCTCTCCTCTCCAGTCAATGTAAATATCAGGGTCTGCTGACCAGGCAGCGAGCGCGGACGCGCTACTGGGTTGCAGATATTTTGAGACATCACGTATAGATCGTGAGTTATGGGTGTGTGCTTGAGTTAAAAGGTGGTCTAGGAGGGAGTTATATAAGGCCATCACTGTAAGATGTCCCTCTAGCACAACTGGAGCACACAATCCATGCCACATTCGGGGAATGGTCTGAAGCGCCGTGCTCTCGCCACAGTACCAGAAGATGTCTGCCAGTGGCAACGTGCCAAATCTTAGACTAGGGACGGTCATTAGACCTGGAACGGACTTTTCACATCCGTATTCTGTCATCTTACAATGTGGAAGCACATTCACTATAGGTTGATGAGCATCTAATATTCCCATGCAGGCAGTTTTAGGAATAAATCCGACATACACTGATTCCCTGGACTTAATACATAGTGGAAATTTCTGGTTAGGCCACATCTGAACAGACATATCTGTAGGGATTGGCGAGGCTACCGGCTGATACGCACATGATCTACTTATGTTGCCCATCCATTTCGGCCCATGGGTTCTGGCTGCTGAACCCAGCAGGCACAGTGCAGGACACAAATATGTATCATTATATGGAGATTTATCACACTCATCCACACCTCTAGTAGGCATTACATAGGGAGTTTGATTAGACCGGTCATGGCATACTACACAGGTACTGTTTGCAGCAACCAGGTGAGCGGTTTCTGTCAGCCACTGTCGATAGAGGTTTCCCTTGATGCCGTCAGCTGTGGTATTGTATTGGTTAATACTGTTCACTTTAACGTAATTCTGAAGTGTCCCGTACTCCCCCCGCACCCTGGAGCGGCGGGTTTCGCATTTACTATTGCCTGAACCGCCACATTTAGCCCAAAAATCAATGCCTGCCTGACGAAACTGAAAGCCAGGACTCCAGGCTGGGACATAGACATAGACTTCATATGTTTCAAGGAATAACGTTTTCTGCAATGAGGATGGATAAACTGAGTCCGTGTGGAGACTGTAATACCATAAGGCATGGAT
Organism: Tachysurus fulvidraco; assembly: GCF_022655615.1. Taxonomy (NCBI): domain Eukaryota; kingdom Metazoa; phylum Chordata; class Actinopteri; order Siluriformes; family Bagridae; genus Tachysurus; species Tachysurus fulvidraco. Next base: position 23,076,162 of record NC_062532.1, read on the forward strand.
TAACTTACAATGTCCGCCGTCATCACCTCTGGCAGGCTGGCCATTGATAACAATGCTAGTTGTTGGATCTAGGGTCGCTTCCCCTGGTCGCTTAATTCGAATCTCTAGGGTCAGGGTGTAGTGTGACGATGACTGGTTTTTCGCCCACTGTATCGGGTCTGATACTACTGCCGAAAAGGGACCAGTGTAGTCAAAAGGATACATCATAAAGTACAATGTGTCATTCCATATTTTCCTGCGGTTGCTAGCATGGGCGAATAATCCTAGAGCACACTTTATGTGACTTTCAATAGCTGTCTCGGCTGATGTCCTGTCAACTCCAGCCATTATGGGATAGGAGCTCTTCCCCTGAAAAACGGCGCGTCCTCCCATAGTGGCGGAACCTGTGCCTGTACTATGTCTGAGCCATGACCCTGATTCGGAAATATTATAGGGCAACGAGTCATTATGAGTGTCGTTTGATTGTAGGGTATAGGCACGAATTGTAAGAATGTAAGAATTCTTACTGCGATTGCTAGATGCAGAAGTATGCTTATCACACATGCCATATAAAAGATTTGTACAGTTAGTCTGTCTTTATATTGTTTATGAGTTCCATCGAGTTTATCTAGTGGTTTCTCGTCTGTGTTCTCTTTTTGGGGTGCGGCTAGTTGCGCCATGATTCACAAACGTTCTGTTACAACTTTAGTTCTCAAACAATATCTAATCTCTTATATCTAAATATATAATCCCTCACTGAGCTTGTGTAAACTTCTGGGTTATCCTCAACAATGTCATCTACAGGGGCAAGGATTGATGTCTCGACATTCCCTGGCAGGTGGATTTGCTGTGTGCGTGCTCTAGCTCTGGCCTGTGTTCCGGCGGCCCGGGCCTGTCACTAGGTCAGGACCATAGGGATCACTATCATCCTGGTCATCAGAATACGGAATCCTGTATTGCTTTGATTTCAACACTGTCTCCCAGTCTTTTTCTTTTCTTTTGTCGGCGGGTGACTGACCTGCCCGCTGTTGTCCTGCCTCAGACGTGGAGGGCTGTTCCCCGGTTCTTTGTTCTACGGCGTGTGGCTGTGTTTGGGGCTGCACCCTTGTCTTTGAGGTTGAAGGTTCTTCCCCAGTGTCTGAAGGGGGCTCTTCCCCAGTATCTGCTACAGCTGTCACACGACAACAATGATTAAGGTGATACCAGTATTCCTTACCTTCGACCTTGACTGCAGTGGGGGTAGCTAACACCACTTTAAAGGGTCCTTCTCTTCTTGGCTGTCTCCAATGTTTTCTCTTGAATGTTCTGATGTACACGTAGTCTCCTGGTTTTCTACCTGGTTACGTGGTTCCTCCACTGCTGTGCCATGCGTAGCCGGACTCACCTGCGAACACAAGAGTCTATGGATATGGGTTAAATGCTTCACATAGCTTGACATTTCACCTTCCATCTGTTCAAGCGATGGGCCCTTATAGGGTCCTCGCGTAAAAGCCACGGGCATCGGCCTGCCTGTCACCATTTCATGCGGTGTCAAGTGCGTTGTACGATTTGTCTGTGAACGCATTTTCATCAGGACCAATGGCAAAGCCTGTACCCAATTCAGGCTTGTGCTGGCTCATATTTTTTCAATTTTCTCTTTTAGCACACCGTTGGCTCTTTCTACTCTTCCTTGTGAGCTTGGGTGATAGACACATCCCATCTTATGTTTGATGCACAATGCTTGTGCAATGGATTCAACTACTTTATTTACAAAATGAGGTCCATTATCTGAACTCAACTGATCTGGAATACCAAACCTCGGGATTACTTCTCTACACAAGAATTTTGCCACTGTCTTAGCATCATTCTTGGCACAGGCCACTGCTTCTACCCATCTACTGAACATGTCAATCACTACCAAAATGTATCGCTTTCCCTCTGCTTTTTCTGCCATGTCCACAAAATCCATCATTAAGTGTCGAAACGGCCCTCGAGGTTCTGGAATGTGTCCTATTGGGGCCGTGAAACCCTTTCTGACATTTTTTTTAGCACAGAGCTCACATGTTCTTAGTGTTTTATCTACGTAGCTGGCTAGGTACGGAGACCACCAATTTTTCCTGATAGTGTTTATTATCACCCTTCTATTACAGTGATCTATCCCGTGGGCTTCCTTTATCAGCATTGGTAACAGGGCTGTGGGTGCCACCCACAACCCCTCTCCGCTTCTCCATACTTCTGTCTCTTTGTCCTGAAATGCGCCTCATTTTCTCCACTGTTCTACTTCTTCCATATTGGCTGTGTTTTGTGCATCCCTCACATCTTCCATTGACATCTCTCCTGGACCTGCATCTGGCTCTTCTCCCTGCATGAGTGCCATTATGCATCCATCCCCTACTGCTGCCTTTTTAGCTGCTTCATCAGCTGCAGTGTTTCCTTTTGTTATTGTTGTTCCATCTGTTCTGTGAGCTCTGCACTTCACAATAGCTAATTTTTTAGGCATCTGTATCGCTGCCAGCAGTTCTGCTATGGCTGGTCCATGGGAGATAGTTGAACCATCAGCCCTCAGGAAACCTCGCTGTGCCCAGATTGGTCCAAAAACGTGGCATACCCCATAGGCATATGCTGAGTCAGTGTATATTGTACACGTTCTCCCTGCTCCTAGCTTACAAGCTGCTGTCAATGCTTTTATCTCTGCCAATTGAGCTGAGCATGGTTGTGGGACAGTCACTTCACTTATTGTTCGATATACATTCTCCATGAGGTCGTATTCTACTACTGCATAACCCGCTTTGTTTCCCTCATTGGTACGATAACATGATCCATCCACAAAGAAAATTTGCTGTGCCCCTAGGAGAGGCTGGGACTCTAAATCTGGTCGTGCTTTCAGGAACTTTTCAGATTCTTCTGTACAATTGTGTGGAGTCCCTTCACTCGGCAGCACCATCCTTTCGGCTGGGTTGACTGTGTTGCATCTTTCAATTGTCAATTCCGGTGCTGACAGTATCACATCATACCCTGTGCGCCTTGCATTGGTTATTACGAACGCTTGACTTGTCAATAATGCATGCAGTGCATGTGATGTATACAGGGTCACGGGGTGACCCATTGTGATGGTAGAAGCCTTTTGATATGCAAATGCTGCTGCTGATAGAGCACGATAACATGGCGGTATGCCCTTCTCAACGTTGTCGTGCTGAAGTAGGCAATAGGTTGTTTTCCTACCCCTTGCTGTTGCTGCATTAGTACTGCCGATGCAAAGTCCTGTCTTTCTGACATGTATAGGTGAAATGGTTTGCTGTAATCCGGACTAGCCAGTGCTGGGGCTGAGGCTAGTGTGCACTTCAACATCTCGAAGGCTGCTGATGCTTCTGGTGTCCATGTCAGCTGTGTGTTGGGCTTAGCCTGATCAGCAGCTTTTATCATGTTTCTAAGTGGTTGTACTTTTAAGGCAAATTCGCATATCCATGGTCTGCTAAATCCTGCCATGCCCAGGAATGACAACATCTGGCGCACGGTTTGAGGTCGTGGTGCATCCCGTATAGCTTGTACATGAGCCGGTAATATTCTTCGTGTTGTTCCTTCTAGAACTCGTCCTAAATATTCCACCTTTCTCTGGCAGAATTGTAGATTCTCTTTACTGACCTTGTGCCCATTGGTTGCTAGGGCCTTCAGTACTGTTATAGAATCTTGCACACATTGCTCTTTTGATTGGCTACAAATCAGGAGGTCGTCCACGTATTGGACCATCCGGCTCTCCAGTTGTAAATTCACCAGATCTCTAGTCAGTACTTGGTTGAATATTGATGGACTTTCGCAATAGCCTTGGGGCAGCCTCGTATAAGTATACTGTTGCCCACGATAAGTAAATGCAAACAAGTGCTGAGAGTCAGGGTGCAATGGGATACTAAAAAATGCTGAACATAGATCAATTACTGTGTACCATTTCGTTCCCTCTGGAATATTTGATAACAAAGTGTGTGGATCTGGGACTATTGGGGTCTCTGCCACCACTATCTGATTGACTGGTCTCAAATCGTGGACCAATCTCCATTTATCTGATTTGGGCTTTCTGACCGGAAAAATTGGAGTATTGCACTGACTCCTAGTGGGGATTAAAACCCCTGCTTCTAATAACCCTTTAATAGTTGGCCCTATCCCTTCTTCCGCTTCTTTGGATAATTGATATTGTCTTTGATAGGGTAGTGGAGCGTTAGGTCTGATTTTTTTATTTTTGCTAATCCTGTTGATTTGACTAGTCCTACATCTGTTGCATGTTTAGTCCACAATTGCTCTGGGACTTTACTTAGTGATTCTTCTACTTCTTTCTCTGTCAGCTCTTCTTCGTCTTCTACTTGTGACATCTGTACCTCCACTTCTACTCTCACCTGTAGTTTTGTCTGCTGACTAACTAGCATGGTGGTGGCTACTACTTGTTCTGTCCCCTTATAATCTATCTTCAGGAACATTTTGTCTTCCGACACACATACCCTAGAATATCTTGTTGTGTTCCATTTCTCTACCCTCCCTGTTTCTCTCATCATGGGCCCTAAGTCTTTTGATTCATAACCTTGCCGAATCATCAGGGAGATGTGGGAGACTGCGTCTCCAACTTGATACCATTCTTGAATCAGTTCAGGGAGTACAACATATGTAGCTACTCCTTGCCGACCAAGGATTATGCTGTGCGTGCTGATGTGATATTTTCTTCCTTCTAGTCGTTCTTCCCATAATGATGCATATTCTCCATCTTTTCCCCCTTCATCATATTTCAGGGTACAATGCCATGGTCCTCTAGCCTCACGGCAGTCTGGACGTATGTAGTTTAGCCATGGTTTCCATTCTGAGTGTTCTTGCCATATTTTTGATGTATCTTTGCCCTTGATTTCCATCCAATACACCTTGTCCAGTTCTGTCGTTTCTTCTTCTTGGCTTATTGTCGAGCTAACATTTCTGGGAGTGTTATCCACACTCCTGTTGGCCCACAGTGTATTTTAGCTCCTAGTTTGCAGAGCACATCTCTCCCAAGAAGATTAGCTGGAGTGTCTGGGGAATAAAGTAAGAGTGCTTGCACTACTATTCCTTCTATAGTAATCCATTGTGGCTCAGTGAATCGTAGAGTCTGAGTTTTTCCTGAGAAGCCCACTGTTTTTATTGCTCTACGTGTGAGGGGAAGCTTTGTGCCTTCTTTCCCAATGCTTGTAAATGTTGCTCCTGTGTCAATCAGGAATGGGGCCTTCACTTCATTTCTGATTCCCACCATAATTTTTGGTTCTTGTGCGGGGTGCAGTGAGGTGGTACACTGCACCAGCTCCCCCTCTGGCTTCTCTGGGCCTCTTCACATTCCTCCTGGAGCTGGGCCCAATGGGCCCCCTCCAGGTGGTGCTGGGGCTCGTCCTTGAAATCCTGGGCCCATCCATTGGCCTGCCCAATTCCCAGCTCCTTGTGGTGTTGCTGCGAGTGCATGCTGCATTCCTGACTGCCCTACTCCTTGTTGAAGCATTGGAGCAGGCATCTGTGTCTGTCCTTGGCTTCCCATGACCCCTCCTAGTGCTCCATACTGTAGGTAGGGACAGTCTTGTCTCAGGTGACTTGGGTGATTGCAATTCCAGCAGGTTCTTCTCCCTTGTCCTCCTCTTCCCCGACCTCTGGGTGGTCCCCATCCGCGCTGTTGAGGTGCATACTGAGGATTCATGGGATAACTCATTGGGTATTGCATTGCGTATTGCATCATGGTTGGAGGCAGTGGCTGTGACTGTGTCATCATCACTTGTGGTACTCCTCCATTTTGAGGTGGCGCGGCCTCAGCAGCGGTTGGAGCCACCATGACTGCCGCCTGTTTTGAGGCATAGACTTTATCTTCCTTCTTCTTCTTTTCATGGCTTTCTTGTTTATTTCTTGCTAGTTCTCCCAGCTGTACCTTGTGCAATTGCACTACTAAATCTTCAGCAGCCTTTTTTTCCTCCTTCTTCCTTTTTCTGTGTAACTCTGTATAGTGTATTACATTCGCTTCGAAGGTGGCCCATGGCATGGTGTTTAGACCCACCACTGTTTCCAGTTGGTCTTTACTTCCTCAGGGAGTGCCCTTTTTAACATGAGTTTAAACAGTGGCTCACTTGCGGGTGTCTCATCCCATGCTGCTCCCATCTCCTCTCTCCAGGACTCCTGGAGTTTCAATATGAATTCGGCAACCCCTTCTTCTTCTTCCAGCTTTATTTTTTCCACTTTTCCTGGGTCTGGGTTATTCCATCTCCACTTGGATCATCTGCCTCTCTTCCTAATCCAGCAAGGTGGAGTATTTCCATTTTTGCTTTTTCAATTCAATTCAATTCAAGTTTATTTGTATAGCGCTTTTTACAATAGACATTGTCTCAAAGCAGCTTTACAGAACATAAACACAGAGCAGAAGGTAAACATAATTAATGATAAAGGAATTAACGAATAATAAAAGAAATAAGAATTAACAGAATAAAAATTCTAGATTATTATTAGATGTATATAGTTCACAGTGTGTATGTATTTATTCCCCTATGAGCAAGTCTGAGGTGACTCAGGCAGCAGTGGCAAGGAAAAACTCCCTTAAATTGGTAAAGGAAGAAACCTTGAGAGCAACCAGACTCAAGGGGGAACCCATCCTCATATGGGTGACACTGGGGGTGTGATTGTAATATATAGTCAGTTAAATGTGGTATTGGTGTGAGGTTCAATGACTTCTGATCTCCTGAGTACCACAGAGTCTAACTGGAGATGTCTCAGGATTCTTAGAGTCGGCCTCGGCTCAGTGGACGTCCAAAGGCTTCGTCCCACAGAGGACGTTGGGAGCTGGTACAGTGTCTGGATGCCTCGGGATGGGTACAAAGAGAGAAGCAGTGGAAAGGGATTAACATATCTGCTGTTCATAAAAATGTGCTGGTCTGATGTACTGGTGCATGATATTATGGGATGTATTATGTGTACGCCTGACTAAAGAGATGAGTTTTTAATCTACATTTAAACTGGGAAAGTGTGTCTGCGCCCCGAACACTATCAGGAAGACTATTCCAAAGTTTGGGAGCTAAATAAGAAAATGCTCTACCACCTTTAGTAGACTTAGATATTCTGGGAACTACCAGAAGCCCTGAGTTTTGTGATCTCAGAGAGCGTGAAGGATTGTAACGTGTTAGAAGACTAGTTAGATACATGGGAGCTAAACCATTAAGAGCCTTGTACGTAAGTAGCAGCAGTTTGTAGTCAATTCTATACTTAACAGGTAGCCAGTGTAGAGATGATAAAATTGGGGTTATATGGTCATACTTTCTTGTCCTAGTGAGAACTCTGGCAGCTGCATTTTGGACTAACTGTAACCTATTTATTAAAGATGCAGGACAACCACCTAGTAATGCATTACAATAGTCCAGTCTAGAGGTCATGAACGCATGAACTAGCTTCTCAGCATCAGATACAGACAGGATGTTTCTCAGCTTGGCAATGTTTCTAAGGTGGAAGAAGGCTGTTTTGGTAGTATGGGCGATATGATTTTTAAAAGACAAGTTACTGTCTAATATAACACCGAGGTCTTTCACTGTCGAGCTACTAGTAACAGTACATCCCTCTAAATGGGAGTTAAGTTGTGAGAGTTTATGTGCACTGGTTTATGTGCACTGGTTTCCTATGGTTTGGCATAGGATTGCCTTCAGATCTCCCAGAGCCAAACTTTGTCCGGTTGTTTGTTCCTCAAACTTTGTGATCCACCTTTGTGCTCCTTCGCACACACTTGGCAGTCTTGTTACCAATCCAGTCACATCCATAAATGTCCATGGCACATAATGCATTTGTTTTCCTTTAACTATCAGGGGGAGCTGTGTTGCTCTCGGTGCTTCTGTCTCCTCCTCTTCTTCACTGGAGCTCTCACTTTCGGGGGTAACCTGCTGCGTCTCCCCACCTTTACCTCTTCCCGTCTGGGATCGGGTCTGCATGTGTCTGTTTCTTTGGATGTTGCCCCATTTTTGTTTGTCTAACTTCTTCCGTGCCTTCCTTGTTCTTTGGAGATTTTTAAATTGTTTCTCTGCTCGTTTCTGTTCCTCCTCCAAGTATTTATATTCCAACTCCAATTCCTCCACTTTCATCTCCAGTCGTGATGCTTGACCTCGTAACTCCTCCATCGTCACATCTGTTTTCTGGCTTCGTTCCAGAGCTTCCCTTATTGCTCTTTCCTGCTCTTCGTTCTGCCACACGCCTTCTGTTTCCAGGGGGGTCAGCTGCACTTCTCCCTACAGTCTCACTCTTACTCCTCTTATATCGTGCGGGGGCTCCACATCCAATGGGGCCGCCCTTGGGCTTATGTTGTCATCACTCACTATTTCCATTGGGGTGAGGGACTTTTGGTTACTCCATCCTTTTATTCTCTCGCCGGGCATCTCTGTACCTTCCTCCAGCTGTTGATGCCGTTGCCGCACCTCCCCTGTCTTTTTATTTCCATTGGGTGATAAATTCCCATCTGCCTTGGTCTGTTGTTTCTTTTCTTGCTCCTCCTGGACCGCTATGAGGGTCCTTTTTGTCGCACAGTCGTTTGGTTTGCTTAGGGACCCCTGGGCTTCGCTGAGGTTCTAATGATGTTCCATCTGCCCGGTCTTTATTAATCCTCTCCTTCCCGGCTGGCAGACATCTTCCATTCGTGGCTCCATATGTTCTCCTGCCCAATGTGCTGTGTCTTTTTAAACCTGGCGGGCGTGTGTATTCAGTCAACCACTCCATATTATGCTCCTCTGCTTGTTGGCTTGATAAGTGGGAGTCCCCTTCCTCCCATCGGGCATTAGCTTTCTCCACCTCCCTGTCCCAGTACAGGCGTCGATATTCATCATCTTCCAGTGCTTCCTCTCTTATTCCTGTAGCCCCTTCTGGGCATTCTGGGTATTTTCCTTCTTCTCCTCTGCTGCCGCCCTTTACCATGGGAGGGCAGTCTTCTTGCTCTCCCTTGGGACGTTCTTTTTCTACTGATGTCTGCCGGATGACTCCTCTGATTTGCCCTCCTATAATCTCCAGTTCTATTTCTTGTGTTTCACTCGCCTCTCCCGTATTTATTACAGGATATATGCCATGGTGGTTGGGCTTATATTGTTTGTTGTAAGGTGGGGGCTGTAGCTGTTCCCCCCATTCATCTGATGGTGGGGCTGTAGCCTTCTCTTTCCCCTGTTCTTTGCTTGGTTCTGCTTTTAGCTTCTCTTCCCTTCCTCTTCAAACCACTCCACTATCTCCCATTTCTTCATAGTTTTCTCGATACTCTCTTTTTTCGCTTCCCCCCAACATTCTATCCTTTCCTTCATCTTCTTACATTTCCCTTCATCGAATGTTCCACCTTCGGGCCACTGCAATTCTCCCCTTGTCCGGTCTTGCCATTTTTTCATGTACTTCTTAATTTCTTTTTCAGCCTTCTTGTGCTTTATTATTATAATTGTAGCTGGAGTTATTAGGTTCTTCCCTCTGTCCATCATGCACTCCGGTCTCGCCATTGTGGCTCTATCACGTGGTTCTGTAATTATTGTAGTTGAACGTTTATTCTTTTTCTGGTAATCGGGGTTGCTGGGGGATTCTAGTCTGGCTCTCAAAAAACAAAGCAGATATAAAAATCAGAGTATAAGTCCAATAAGTATAACTCTATAAAATTCAATAAAACTGAAAATTAAACTTGATTAAAATCAATCAACTGCACATTCAAATAATTATATACTCAACCAAGCATTGACCTATTCAATTGATTAACTCACTAATAAATCAAACAAAATCAAATAAACTATCAATCAATCAATCAATCAATCAATCAATCAAACCAGTTAAATCACTTAGATAAATAATCAAATCAAATTGTTAAGTTGTAAACGTTGTTACATTGTCAAAAAAGGAAAAAATACAAACAAATAAAAGTGAACAGAATAAATCATTTAAATTTAAATTGTTGTTAACTTGTTGGTAATTGTCTCAACCATCTAACGACCCACTTATAACATAATGTATACACCGGTAGATAATGCTCCAAGTTTTCAGCTTCTAAAACCTCTAATGCTCAGAAAAGAGAGAAAGAAAAAACAACAATCTGATTGGAACCAAAACAATCTCTCTGTGTGTGTTACAAATGTCAGGGTGATCCTAGGCCTTACTGGCACAGAGTTACAGAAGCTAAAATGCTTTCTGTGAAAAAAAACACTACATTAGGTCATTAGGTTATTAATGTAATTATAAATCATATTGGAGTTTATGTCAGTCCTGATATGAATTAAAACCACTATGTATGTATGACTATGCATATGTGTGGACCCAGGAAAACTAGCTGATTGCATAGATTTTCAGCTAATGGAGTCCATATAACCAAACAACAACAAAAATAAAACAAAGGTTAATAATAAAATAGATAAAACAAATACAAAAAATAAAGATAAAACAAAATGACCTACACCTGGTTTAACACTACTAAAAAACTTTCCCCAACACAAACAATTTTCTATGAAGTCAACACAAATGGCCCAAGAATTGTTTAAATTCTTTAACAAAATTAAAATGATTTAATATTATATGAATGTTTTCCCACTAAGCATTAGTATCTGCTCACGAAAAGAGAAAAACTCAGAAAAGCTGTTCTGTGTATGTGTGTGTGTTCAGCTTTGGAAATTAAGTCATAACAGTCTTGTTTTCACAGTGTTCTTCAGTAGCTGGCACACCTGGCCCCTTGCCAGTTGGCCCTTATCGCTCCTCGTTAAAATCGTCTCCTTATTGGCTAAAGGGACGTCAGGGTCCCTTTATTACTGGCTGGCCCAACTGCCAAACAAATACCTGTTACCGGTATTGGCTTCTAAGCTTGTCTATCTCTGCTCTACGGGACACCTATTGGCTCATGTGAGGCTGGACTACAAACATGACACCGAATTTGTAGTTCATCAACTAGGAAGCGAGAGTCGGAAAAAAAATGGACGGGAGTAAACTCCGTGCACAGTCCTCGAGAAAAAACTACCGCAAGGCGAGCACAGCAATTTGGATTAAAAGGCTACTTCTTGGACCCTTGGGGATTTGTGGAAAAAATTTATTGAAAACTAAACTATGACGCGAAGTGAATCAGATGAATCAGGTGAATCTTATTTTCACTCAGCGTGTCTTCTCATACAGTTCTCTGTTATAATTGAATGCTTGTGTAACTTAAATATATGTTATGTTCTGCTTGTGTGACTTAGGCATCTAAGTTGCAACTCATTTTATAAGATCTTATAAGTGCCATACAACACTTCAATTGCTTGTTTATACTTTATCACACATCAAACTGAATCGTCACTCAGTTTGACAATACACCAATTCACATGTGCACATAAACAATTCATACACATTACACACCGTACACGTATCATTTATTATATACTTATATGACGTACACTTATAATATTTATATGGCGTACACTTATAATATTATATACTTATAAGCCGTATATTTATAACTGTGTACTTATGTGCCATTTATGACTGTGTACTTATTTGCCGTATATTTATGATGATAACGTGCACGTATATAAACACTTATAAATACTGGGCACTTTACCGTACCCCGGGGTAGCAAAATGTATACACCAGAATTCACTCATGAGTTTTTTTTCTGTCACACACACACACACCCCCCTCACTCTGTCTCTCGCTCGCTCTCTCCGTGTGTGTGTCTCTCACAGCAGAATTCACCCATGAGATTTTTGTTCTGTCACACACACACACACACACCTCTCCCTCTTTCTCCGTGTGTGTGTCTCTCACAACAGAACTCACTCATGAGATTATTTCTGTCACACACACACCTCTCTCTCTGTCTAAGTGTGTGTGCCTCTCACAACAGAATCCGCTCATGAGATTTTACCCTGCCACTCACACAGTCACAAATCAAAACACCTTTATCTATTTCCCTTCTCATCCAGTTATTATACTGTATTTCACCCATAAGAGTTCTTGACTTCAAGGGCAGCTGTCCGCCTCCCAGGGCCACCCCTCCCTTTTCGGGCCACTGATTCACTACGCACAGACTTGGAATATAACAGGCGTCTGCTTACCTTAATATTATGGCCGGCCTCTGTGACCCTTCAGAGAGAGTGGTCCCGGTCATGCTAGCCCCTTTGAAGTCCCATCTGGGGTGCCATTAAATATGTCGGAACTCAGAGCCGGTCTCCAAGCCGACACATCACAGGGTGTCCTCTTCTCTTAGGCCTTTTCGGTTACTCAAACTGCATCAGTTAGACTTCACTGTTAACTCCATAATTACTACAAAAAAAACTGAGAAAACTCCTCAGTCCTGGATAAGAATGAGCAAACTTCTTTATTTTGGTCAATCAGCAAACAAATTGTAATTTGCCAAATTCAAAGTAACAAATTGCCAAATTCAAAGTGTCAAATTGCCAAATTAAAGGTAACAAATTATTGCCAAATTAAAAGTAACAAATTACCAAATTAAAAGTAACAAATTAAAACCCCCAAAAGAGCATGTCATGCCAAATCAATCAAGAAAGAAACAAAAACACTCGCGACTTCATTGCGAAAATAAAAACACTCACCTTGACCCGCTCGCCCTGGATATCTTCTCAATATATATATCCTAGCACTCCTCGCCCCCTCTTTGTTCCCAGTATTTTTTTGGAGTCCCAGGTTCCATATCACCTGTTTTTATCGGCATTACCCACTATGTTCTCTAAACACCCGGACCCAATTTCCCCTAATTTCCCATTACCTTTCACCCATATGCCCATTTATGGATTTTCCTCCCCTTATTTCACATAACCTTAGACTAAACACCTGGGCCTTCTTCAGTCTGCACAACATGTTTATGAGCACCAAATGCCCATTTATGGATTTTCCTCCCTTTATTTCTCAGGGCCTAGGTCTGTGGACCCCTGGTTTTTTTTTTTCTACATAACATGTTTTCGCTATGGGCCAAGGTCTGAGAACCATGGTCTTCTTCATTTTCCATAACAATTTATGAGCTAAGGTCTGAGAACAATGGTCTTTTCCATTCTACATTACGTTATCGCTATGGGCCAAGGTCTGAGAACCACTGTCTTTCCCATTTTTCATAACAAGTTTACATTTGTTATTACAAATGTGCACAAAAAGGGCTCCATTCCCTCGTCAAAGTTACATTTGCCATTTGCTTCTGAGTCTTTTACGACAGACGTCTGTCCTGAGGATTAAACCTGCATTCAACTAAAATGAGTAAGTTTCCCTTTTGCTATCTTCTCCTGTATATGATTTTTTACTGATTATATTCACTCTATGAGTCTATTCTATGTCACATGATATTATGTAAAAAGTTCTTACCTATTCGTCATTCTATAATGTTACTATTGCTAAGCTATTGCTGCTGTAATATTGCTCGTGTACAAGTGGAGTTCTTTGACTCCTCAAGCCTGTTAAATTGTTTATGATCTCAGCCTGTCTTTTTATCCCCTGGCTGGGCTTGCTAACATATCTCAAGCTTCATTTCCTCTATCTCTACTAAGTTAGTTACTCTTCTCTCTCCCTAGATCCTTCACATCCAGGTCAGTCAATTCAGCCTGGTTACACCAGCCGGAACCCTCGTCCTTCTCCCTATCCAAGACCTGCGCCTGCTGACCCCATGGCCGGCTATCGCCGCTTCCAACTGCGTCATATCATCTCTGAGCTCACTACGCTTCTGGAACAGCTCAGTTCTCCTGAACTGCCTAAGCATGCTTATCTGCCATCCCATATTGTGAGGAATCCTCCTGTTCGCACGTCCTCCTCTCAAACCACTCTGGTGAACCTCGTGGACAGGCGATCTCAAACTGATGGCTGTCCTCATGCTCACCCTTGCACCAGTGAGCTTGGAACTCCCCCCCCCCCTCCTTATGCCTATGTTCGTCCCCTCTCTCCCACCTTTCCATCTTCTTCCTCTGATTCTAACCCTGGATCTCCAGATTACACTCCTACTACCCCCCTTTACTAAGGTCTAATAATAAACACCTTAATAATAATAAATCACCTTCTATCCACCCTCTGACTCAAGTGTGGTTATTTTATTCTCTAGTTATATATTACCTTAAGATTATTACAACATCTGGGGTTTATCCCCATGTGTCTATTGACTCCAATCATAATCGCCTTAAGGCATGTCACTCTGTTTTTAATGCATTCCTGGGTTCTGGGATTTTTCACAACAGTGCATGTAATAAAAGCTCTCTTATTAAAAAAAACCTATGTATGAAATAGCCACCACAACAAATTTTAGTTTCAAGAAATTGTCACCCATTTAATTGAAATGGGAAAAAAAATGAAAACAAAAGACTTTGTTATTCCCAAATATTAAATGGGATGCCAAGGCCCCTTAAACCGTTTTACTATCACAATTAACTATAAAAGAAAAAACACTATTTTCAAATTAAGGAAAATGTAGCAGGCCTGAGTTGTGACTAGTAGCAAATATAAGGAGAAAAGCAGTGGACCTAAAACAGAACCTTGTGGAACACCGAACATAACCTTAGTATGCTTAGAGTAGTCACCATTATGATCTACATACTAATAACGATCGGTCAATTAAGAGCTGAGCCAGGAGAGGGCAGTGTTCTTAACACAAACAACATTTTCTAGCCTATCAAGTAAAATAACATGATCAGTGGCATCAAAAGCTGCACTCAGATCAAATAACACTAGCATGGAGACACAACCCTGAACAGAGGCCAGAAACAGTCCATTTACAACTTTAAAAGGCTGTCTCTGTGCTATGATGAAACCTAAATCCTGACTGATACATTTCATGAATGTTATTCCAATGTAGGTCTGAGCATAACTGCTGAGCTACAGCCTTTTTTTGATCTTGTTGATAAAGAGGAGGTTTGTTATTAACCTATAGCTGGCTTGGGTCGAGGTCAGGTTTTTTAAATCAGAGGTTTGATAACTGCTGGTTTTAAAATATTTCGGCACATAGCCGGTGTTGAGGGAAGAATTGAATATTTTTAGACGTGGTTTGTTGCTACTGGCAATATGGTGCTCGAGCAAGTGGAAGCATGGCAAGCAGTCAGGTGTCCATGCTAGGCTATAAACAAACCCTGGTAGTCTCATCCATTCTACTCTCAAACTTTTACTCCCTAGACAATAAAGTATACTACATCTGACTCGATTGGACCACACAGCCTGAGCAGGTCTGATCAGGAAAAACAACTCGATTGATGTTGACTTCAGGACAGAGAGCAAACACTTTCTGCTGAACACTGAGAGATCTTTCATGGAGATTGTAAAGAGTGCCAGATTACTTGGTGTTCATCTGGCAGAGACCTTCACCTGGTCACTCAACCAGGAGCTCTATCAGTTTAGAAAGCCTAGCAATGCCTTGATTTCCTAAGAAGGCTAAGGAAAGCGCATCTCCCTCCCCCCATCCTGACTATGATTTACAGAGGGACCATAAAGAGCATCTTGAGCAGCTGCATAACTGGGAACTGCACCTTCTTGGATTACAACAGCCTGTATTGGATAGTGAGGGCAGCTGAGAAGATCATTATAGTCTCTCCTCCCTCCAACACGGACATTCACACCACACGCTGCATCCGCAAAGCCAACAGCATTGTGGATGACCTCACACACTCTTCACTTTCCTGCAATCTGGAAAAAAGGTATTGTAGCATTCAGGCCCTCACAACCTGACTGTGCAGTAGTTTCTTCCCACAAGCCATCAGACTACTCAACAAACAGAACTGAACTATACCAACCACAAACACACAAACCCCAACTGTGTGAACTGCACTAGACGGTACAATCAGTCACTCACTCAATTGCTAGGTTTCAAACTTGGGATACCATCAACCTAAAACACTGTTCAGGTTTTTATTAAATAAAATATTTTTTTAATTATTGTAATAAGGTATAAATTAATTGTACATTCATTTTTATATATATATTTTTTACAGTCTGTGTTGTTTGATGGTAGATCATATACAGTATCTGTACCCCAGTTAGGGTTATATTAAGTATAATTTCTGTTTTTTTTTTTTTAGTAAGAGTAAGAACCCGGTCCTCCATCCAATTAAAGTTTGAGGGTAGAGGGCGCTACATATCTAATTATTTGGATTACTTGCACACAATGTCTTCCTCTTGGTTAAGCAGTCAGTTTTGCCGTCCCAGACAGTAATGCAGGTCGTCAGCATACTGTTACGCCCCGCAGGCGTACATGAAAAGGGAACGAGAAACCAGGGGTAACTGAAAGAACAATATTTTAATGGGAAAACAAGTGTACAAGTGGGGGTATGTCTTCAGGATCCAACAAGGCCAAAATAACAAACAAAACATCTATTTGTTGCACCCTTTAACTTCCCTACAAAACAAAAGAAAAAACAAAATACAAATCACTTCCCTAACTCCCTGAACAAAAACACAATCGAGAAAACGTACAAACAAAATGGCAATGGTCTCCCTACCATCCTAAGAATACTATGTACAACTATATACAGATTAGCAAACAAGTCCAAACAAGGGCAATCCAGAATCAAAGTCAAAAGAACAGGCAGGAATCAGTATTAAAAGGGAATGCTGAGCATACAAATACACAGAACAATTCAGAGAAATAGTTAGCAGCAAATAAGTAACCACAGCAATTGAGCCAAAAAGCTAAACAGGAAGTGGTGGTGGAGGCTTTTTTTAGGCCACAGGGAGTCAGCTGACCAGCAAGGCGTGGCAGCAGGTAAACCTCAGTAACCAATCAGGGTTTATCCTGCACAGAAACACAAACACCTCCCCAAAACAGAAAACAAATAGAAAAGGATGTAACAACACTTTGGATCATTGCTTCAGAATACAGGAACAGGACAAACACCAGATACAGCCATGCTGAAGACATTGCTGATTTGGGCCGTGTTTGCTGCAAGTCTTCCTCCTCCATCCACTCAGAGCTGCTTCAATGGCAGTGAGTCTCAGTGTCGTGATGTGGACTTCACTCCAGGATCTGACCTGGCAGGAGAAGGCTTTGACATAACCACCATGGAACGGAAAGGGGCCTTCGTTCTCGACATGAGCACTTGGCTCAAGAAGGACAAGTCCTGCACTCTGTGTAAAAATCCCTACATGGAAGGTCAAACACAGAAGCTCCCAGTTTCTGTGGTGGACTGGAGACCGACTCAGAAGTGCAAAATGAAGTTGTCTAGCTCCGTCTACCAGTCTAGTGAGGCCCTGGTCAGCTCCAGCTCCTCCTCTATTGAGAACAACTGGAAGACAGAACTGCAGATATTGACTCCAAAAGTCCAGGGATCACTGATGCTGGCAGGCAGTAACTCCAAGCTGGCTGAATATTCAATGGAGAAAACCAAAAAAGACAAGTTCAGCTTCACCAGCCATGCTGTTTCATGTGGATATTACAGGTAGGATGTGTGGTTTAACAGTGCTGACTCAAGTTGGTTTGTATTTAATATTATACAAACACACCATCATTCATCATCTTTGTTGTTGAGATCTACTTTATGGTCTGTCTTCTAGATACAGAGTTTCGAACAGTCCACTCCTGCACCCAGAGCTAGTCAAAGAATTTGGAAGTCTCCCTGAGGTCTATGATGAGTCTTCAAAACACCTCTATTACAAGCTGATTGACAAGTTTGGTACTCATTATATCACTAAGGTGAATATCAGATGTCCACAACAGAGTATGGAGCAGACTCATCCACTTCAATCTTCAATGTTTTATAAGGAAAACACATGTGGTTTTGTAGACTGAATATATTGTGGCTGTGTTCAGGTGACTCTTGGAGGAGAGGTTCGCTCTGTGACCAGCATTAAGGAGTGTGAGGCATCCCTACAGGGTCTGAGTATGGACGAGGTGAAGATGTGTCTTGATATGGAGGCTTCTGTCAGCCAAGGACCAGTTGCAAACCAGAAGGCTGAGGCTCACCACTGCAAGCAGTATAGGGACAAGTCTTTGAGTAAAAAGAGCTTTGCTAGCAGCTTCAGTGACAGGTTAGTTCTGCTCATCACATATGTTGGTTACATTACGCCAAAATATATTAAATATTCAATCATTCTAAAACCATAATTTCTTTTTATCCAAAGGGATACAAATGTGATCGGTGGCTACACTCAGAGTGTTGACCTCCTTTTCTCATCAAATAATGACCCAAATGCCTATAAGGAGTGGGTTGCATCTCTTCCTGCTCACCCTGATATCATTTTCTACTCGCTCGAGTCCATTCACAATTTGCTGCCAGCGAAGACACATGCACGAGCACATTTGCGCAATGCCATCAAGGACTACATCCTCCAGAGGGGCCTGCTGAAAAACTGCACAAACCCATGTAAGATTGGTGTGAAGACCAACTCTAAGGAGCCGTGCAAGTGCAGCTGCATAAACAACCCCCAGTTGTCCATAAACTGCTGCCCTGCTCAGAAAGGATCTGCTGAAGTCGCAGTTACTGTGATAAAAGCCACCGGTTTATATGGAGATTTTTGGGATGCGACAGATGGATTCGTCAAGCTGAGCCTCAATAATAGATTCAGAGACAAGACGGGCACAATACTGGATAACGACTATCCTGAATGGAACACTGATTTCCATCTTGGAACTGAGGACCTTACTAGCTCTATCACCCTGACGCTGGAGGTGTTTGATGAGGACAGAAGTTCAGAAGAGCTGCTTGGGGCATGTAATCTTCACCTGAAATCTGGTGTGGTCAAAGAAGTCTGTGCACTCAATCATGGACTGCTGTATTATAAAGTGCAGGTGACGTGCATTCCCGGTTTGACTGGTCCTTCGTGCTCGAAACACATTCCCTCTCCCATGGATTCACAGCTGGAGAAAGTGTACGTCTCCCGCAACGCTCACCCGATTCCCACAGGCATGTTGTTGAAGATGGGAGTGCTCCTCGATAAACGTATTCCCCGCTTCAACCAGAGCCACATCCGCAAAGATACAGGCTTTGAGTTGTAGACCAGGTCTTTTTAAAAGCGTTTTTATTTTCAGGCCGGTAATTATAATGCTTAAAGTAGTAGTAGGTGCAACTAATAATGTCACATTACTAACAAATATTTCTTGATCATCTGTATTGTCATTTGCTTTCTCTCACAAAAAAACATAGTGTTTGTGTAACTTGTGTAATTTCTCAATAACATTCACAGCAACAATTAGAATGTTTAAATTGAATATTTGCACTTAATATATGTATGTTATTATTATCTACGTTTCCTGCTCATATATGCTCCACATGTCTTGTTAAAAGCCTAATAAAAGTATCATGGAGCAAATGATTCTTGAAATAATGCTGTATTGTGGAAAAATAAACATATTGTATTGTCCAGTAAGTTTAGGGATTACATTTGCAAGTTTTAAATAAACCATAAAACTTACAGAATGTGGGAGGAGCTACATGTGCACTTGATTTTGAGTTAGAAGGTGTGTCCATCAGGGCAGAACAACATACTGGTAATTACTTTTTCTATTTGATTCAAAATAAAGCATTGATTAAGATAATTCATATGTGTTTTGTTCTACAAACAGACACAAAAGACTTTGCAAGCACTATACATCTGAGGTGAGGCCCTGGCTCCCAGACTAACCCAAACTGCCTTTCTCACAAAGCCTAAAGTCGATTTAAAAAAAATTATTTAACCCCAAACTGCACCGCACCACCTTCAGCTGAGTCACTGGCTGTCTTCAACAGAACATTGGTTCCTGTTTTTGGCATGTTGATGTGGCAAAACTTGAATACTGAAGTTGCATTGTGCAAAAATGCAATCTCTAGTTGCTCAACTGCTGCAAATAAAATAAAACTGCTCTTAGTAAAAGGTGTCACTCTGACAACTAACTGCTGATTTGCAAAAGAAAGTACAGCAAGGCAGTAATTATTTTTGACAAACTTTGTCTCATTGTGTCATTGGGTGTCAGAATTGGAAACAGGATTATAAATTCGTTTGTACGTTTCCACCTTTATTTAGTTCAACATCCTAGGAATGGACCTTAACTGCTGAGAGTGTGGGGAGTGTTGCAGGAACGTTTTTCCTCCCAAAGATATTTTTTGTCTGTTTTTTTGCTTTGTGGCAGAGGATTTTTCCCAAGCTCCCCCCTTTCCGTTTTTTCTGGACTTGGGTCTGGCCAAGGTGCCTGGGGGTTTGTGCTCTGCCTTTCAGATCAGTTGTGGACATCATTCGGCCCTTCAGCTAGGCTGTGGACGTCGTTCGGCCCTTCAGCTCTGCTGTGGACGTCGCTCAGCCCTTCAACTCGCCATTCTGTAATGTTCACGGGTGTTCGCCACAGCTTGTGATGAAAATTATCAATATTTAAGCGGCTGTGCTGTAAAAAGGGAGACTCAAGAGGGTGTTTTGGATCCATGCAAAGTGTGCACAAAGTAGATGGCTTTTTCTCTGTGGATGACATTCAGCAGTAAATATCCAAGCAGGTTAATTAATCTATTTAAAGGCTAATTAATCTATTTAAGATAAGTGCAGTAAACGCATTTAAAGCCAAGATGAACATTTTCTCTATGCACTTACAGAGAAAAAACCTTAGGCACTTTCTCTCTGTGCATTCAGTGTTGAAGGACAATGATAGTAGAAAAGTACTCCCAAGTTTTAAACAGACTAGGACAGGAATTTGAGGACAGGTTTTGTGACTTTGATCAGCTTGAGACATGTGTATCATTTGTTACAAATCCTTTCATGCAAATGGACATGACATGCACTGCTGAGCAACTAAGTGCTCTGTTCAACTTGGGTGCTGGACAGAGATAGAAATCTTAACGTTGCAAAATGACCTCCACCTCAAAGCCCATCAGTCTGCATCAAATCTTTTTGTGCCTTGTGGACACAGAAAAGTACAGTGGTGTATGCACAGCAGCTATGAAAGTTGCCTGCCTTTTTGGTTCAACCTATCTCAGTGAATCAGCCTTTTCTAACATGAACTTTATCAAGAACAAACACAGAACATGCCTTACTGATGCACATTTACAAGACTCACTCAGACTTGCAGTGTCAAATTATTCACCAGATTACAGTACACTGGTGAGCAGAATGCAGTGCCAGGCTTCCTACTAACAGACATTTACAGACAAGGAAGAGATGACATGTGCTCATTGAAAACACCATAACATTAAACTAAACAACATGGTGCACAGAAATGTGAAAAATTGTTCAAAAAAGACTAGATAACTTGTTGTGACTTGATGAATGATTTCCTTGACATTACTTCCTGACTTTCAAATGTTGGAACACATAAACATAAATAAATGTTGCATGTTTAAATATTCCTACCATCATTGTTATATAAATCATTGTTAATAATTGTGGGGAATAATTAACATTGACATGTGAGCAGTCTCTTCATATAATATTATTATTACTAATACTACTATTATTATTATTATTATTATTATTATTATTATTATTATTATTATTATTATTATTAAAAAGTGATCTGGGCAATTTTGCTATTGAGGAAGTTTGTATCAAACAGGTAGCCCTTCAAACTGCTCAGTTCCCTTGAAGTAGTCCTCAGTATTGAAAATGTTGGTGACCCCTGGTTTAGGGTATGATGCCACCACCATCAATGTGGGATGGGGCTCTCGGTGTATTGTCCAATTTAAGATTTTCTGCCAAATGTATAATGTTGTACATTATATTTTGGTCTCATCAGACCCCAATGCTGTTGTAAGCCTAAGCTCTTCAAGGCTAGACAGCCATCACTAGCTTTCACCAACCAAAATAGTCTTGCATCACACACAGTAGGAGCAACATTTCAATGGGTGTTGAAAAGGCCTACAGTGGAAGCCAAGCTTGCAAGCCTGCTGGAGTACCAGGAGCTCAGCCACACTTTTACATTTGCCCAACAGCTCTGAGACAACTGTCAAAGGTGGTTGCTTGCAGAGGTGGAAGTACTTAGTCAACCTAGTATTAGTTTATTTCCCAGCTATTGGAAGAGAGTAGTAGAGTCCAGTGCCACTGTCTGTCATTGCTTTAAGAAGTGTTTCAGCTGGCTGAGGACCATTTTGTGGTATATCCAGGAAGTCCCTCCACTTATTCCACTCTCTCCCTTCTTCCTCCCATTCAGATATTCCTCCACCTGTTCTGGCAGCTCCATGAACCTGGTTTTCCCTGCATCTCCTGCTGTTTCAGTCTACCTTCATCCTCTTCATCATTGCCTCTGAGCCATGGGTGTAAAAAACCCTAGATGGGAGGACATATATTGAAGCTAACGGTTTCTCTGGTGGACTCAACAGCAAGTCAGAAGTGACTGTCCAGCTCCATTTACCAGTTCAGCAAGTCACTTTTCAGCACCAGCAACTCCAGGTACCTCTGTCATCAGCATTAAGGAGTACCTGGTGTCTCCTTAGAGTAGTTAAGACGTGTATACTAGAGCAGATTATAGCTTTCAAAAACTCTATTTGGATCCATATAAAGATGTTAGACACTCATAAAGATCTGTATTTTAAAACTCACGACTATTTATAGACAAGTAAATGTGGTCCTGCCCATGTTTTGTCCTTGTGTATAAATACCCTGTTTAGAACTAAAGAAGAACATTCACTTAGAAGAGCTTCAGAAATAAGTACACAGGTTATATCTGCGCAATCACACATCGAGGTAAGCAAAACGATGCCTAAATTTTATTTACGTCCACTTTTAATGGACATTTTCACAATTTACTTTCAATTGTATATATGGACAACTTTATTTCAAATATATTGAATGATAAATTTATATTTCAAACTTTTAATTAAAATTGATATTTTCTGCCCTTATACAGAGCGACTTACAAAAGTGTTTTAAAGTCTCTATCGATGAATACATTAACACTGGGTCACTAGGTTTCAAACTTGGGATACCATCAACCTAAAACACTGATCAGGTTTTTATTAACATACAATAATTATTTAATTTTTGTAATAAGGTATAAATTAATTGTTCATTCATTTTATATATATATATTTTATAATATTGCATTTTAGACTGAAAACAATAGGAAGTAGTTCTATGAGGGCAAAAATAAAGAAGCTTTCTGAATCAGGAGTCTGTGTTGTTTAATGGTATATCATATATTTAATTATTTGGATTACTTGCACACAATGTCTTCCTCTTGGTGAAGCAGTCAGTATTTATGTCACAGACAGTAATGCAGGTCGTCAGCATACTTTGGATCATTGCTAAGTAGAATTGTATCATTGCTTCAGAATACAGAAACAGGACAAACACCAGATACAGCCATGCTGAAGACATTGCTGATTTGGGCCATTGTTGCTGCAAGTCTTCCTCCTCCATCCACTCAGAGCTGCTTCAAAGCCAGTGAGTCTCAGTGTCGTGATGTGGACTTCACTCCAGGATCTGACCTGGCAGGAAAAGGCTTTGACATAACCACCATGGAACGGAAAGGGGCCTTCGTTCTCGACATGAGCACTTGGCTCAAGAAGGACAAGTCCTGCACTCTGTGTAAAAACCCCTACATGGAAGGTCAAACACAAAAGCTCCCGGTTTCTGTGGTGGACTGGAGACCGACTCAGAAGTGCAAAATGAAGTTGTCCAGCTCCGTCTACCAGTCTAGTGAGGCCCTGGTCAGCTCCAGCTCCTCCTCTATTGAGAACAACTGGAAGACAGATTTGCAGATATTGACTCCAAAGGGCGAGGGATCATTCATACTGGCAGGCAGTAACTCCAAGCTGGCTGAATATTCAATGGAGAAAACCAAAAAAGACAAGTTCAGCTTCACCAGCCATGCTGTTTCATGTGGATATTACAGGTAGGATGTGTGGTTTAACAGTGCTGTCTCAAGTTGGTTTATATTTAATATTATACAAACACACCATCA
The DNA here is from genome assembly GCF_022655615.1 of Tachysurus fulvidraco. NCBI lineage: Eukaryota > Metazoa > Chordata > Actinopteri > Siluriformes > Bagridae > Tachysurus > Tachysurus fulvidraco. The sequence continues at coordinate 23,099,890 of NC_062532.1, forward strand.
TTCATCTTTGTTGTTGAGATCTACTTTATGGTCTGCCTTCTAGATATAGAGTTTCAAACAGTCCACTCCTGCACCCAGAGCTAGTCAAAGAATTTGGAAGTCTCCCAGAGATCTATGATGAGTCTTCAAAACACCTCTATTACAAGCTGATTGACAAGTTTGGTACTCATTATATCACTAAGGTGAATATCAGATTTCCACAAAAGAGTATGGAGCAGACTCATCCACTTCAACCTTTAAAGTTTTAGAAGGAAAACACGTGGTTTTGTAGACTGAATATATTGTGGCTGTGTTCAGGTGACTCTTGGAGGAAAGGTTCACTCTGTGACCAGCATCAAGGAGTGTGAGGCGTCCCTACAGGGTCTGAGTGTGGACGAGGTGAAGATGTGTCTTGATATGGAGGCTTCTGTCAGCAAAGGACCGGCTGCAAAACAGCAGGCTGAGGCTCACCACTGCAAGCAGGATAGGGACAAGTCATTGAGTAAAAAGAGCTTTGCAAGCAGCTTCAGTGACAGGTTTGTTCTGCTCATCACATATGATGGTTACATTATGCCAAAATATATTAAATATTTAATCATTCTAAAAACATTATTTCTTTTTATCAACTCCAAAGGGATACAAATGTGATCGGTGGCTACACTCATAGTGTTGACCTCCTTTTCTCATCAAATAATGACCCAAATGCCTATAAGGAGTGGGTGGCATCTCTTCCTGCTCACCCTGATATCATTTCCTACGCGCTCGAGTCCAACCACAATTTGCTGCCAACGAAGAGACAAGCAAAAGTACATTTGCGCAAAGCCATCAAGGACTTCATCCTCCAGAGGGGCCTGTTGAAAAACTGCACAAACCCATGTAATATTGGTGTGAAGACCAACTCTAAGGAGCCGTGCAAATGCAGCTGCATAAACAACCCCCAGTTGTCCATAAACTGCTGCCCTGCTCAGAAAGGATCTGCTGAAGTCACAGTTACTGTGATAAAAGGCACCGGTTTATATGGAGATTTTTGGGTTGGGACAGATGGATTCGTCGAGCTGAGCCTCAATAATAGATTCAGAGACAAGACGCGCACAATACTGAATAACGACTATCCTAACTGGAATGCTGATTTTCATCTTGGAACTGAGGACCTTACTAGCGCTATCACCCTGACGCTGGAGGTGTTTGATGAGGACAACTTTTCAGAAGAACGGCTTGGAGCATGTTATCTTCACCTGAAATCTGGTGTGGTCAATGAAGTCTGTGCACTCAATCATGGACTGCTGTATTATAAAGTGCAGGTGACGTGCATTCCCGGTTTGACTGGTCCTTCATGCTCGAAACTCCTTCCCTCTCCCATGGATGCACAGCTGGAGAAAGTGTACGTCTCTCGCAACGCTCGCCCGATTTCCACAGGCATGTTGTTGAAGATGGGAGTGCTCCTCGATGAACGTATTCCCCGCTTCAACCAGAGCCACATCCACAAAGATACAGGCTTTTAGTTGTAGACCAGTTCAAGTCTTTTTAAAAGCTTTTGCATGTTTAAACCAGTTATTATAATGCTTAAAGTAGTAGTAGGTGCAAATAATAATGCCACATTAGTAACAAATATTTCTTGATCATCTGTACCGTCATTTGCCTTTTTTTAATGCCTAATAAAACTCTCACAAAAAAACATAGTGTTTGTGTAACTTGTGTAATTTCTCAATAACATATTCACAGCAATAATTAGAACGTTTATATTAAATGAATATTTGCACTTAATACATGTATGTCCTTATTATCTATGTTTCCTGCTCATATATGCTCCACATGTCTTTTTTAAAGCCTAATAAAAGTATCATGGAGCAAATGATTCTTGAAATAATGTTGTATTGTGGAAAAATAAACATATTGTATTGCATGTAAGTTTAGGGATTACATTTGCAAGTTTTAAATAAACCACAAAACTTACAGAAAGTGGGAGGAGCTGGTAATTACTTTTTTCTATTTGATTCAAAATAAAGCTTTGAGAGCAGTGAGAGAACAGCACTTTCCCATGTGGGATGGACATGTGTCCTAACAGGTCAGCCTTACCTTCAAAAGTGCTCCAAGTATCTATGAAGCCTACATTGTTATCATAGCACCACCTGGACATCTGGCAGTTTAGAGACCATAACCTGCTGTGAGCTACATCGCCATGTCACATTGAGATTGTGCCAGAGCAAAATACACACATATTTACACACAATATCTACTATATTTCTCTTAGTAACCTCTGAGTGATGAATGCATAGATCATTAGATTCTACATGAAAAACTACTTTAGAGAACCTATGCTTGCTTAGGACCCTAAGATTACCTGCTATGTCTAGGGCCCTGGCTCCCAGACTAACCCAAACTGCCTTTCTCGCAAAGCCAAAAGTCAACTTTAAAATACTTATCTAACCCCAATCTGCACCACACCACCTTCAGAACACTAGCACAGCTTTGATGGACCGACCAGCACTCAGTGTACATGAAAGAAATAGGACAAGGCTCTTCTCTGTCTTGGTACCCTGGTTCCCTTTCGAGGGAACTCGACACTGCATCAGTGCTGGCGCTATGGGAACGCTTCTGTATGGAAGTTGTGTCTAAAGCTCTGTGTGCACACACGCCATTTTAATGGCTCGGGAAGGACACGTGACGGAGTGATTACGAGCCAGCAAGTCCATATAAGGGCATCTACATCACACTACTCCAGCTTCTTTGTCTTCAGGATGCGCTCTTTGTATGTGTGTCAAGTGTTTGTCCTGTCTGTCTAGTACAAGGAAAATATATATATATATTTTAGGGCCTTAATTCTCTGCTGCAGCTGTGCCTCGTTGTTTGGGTACCGCGTCCGCCGAGGCAGTGCGGCGGCCTCGATCGCCGGGGTTTGCAGGTTGATTTTGCGGATGTGGAACAACGGGTTTTTCCCTTTCTCTTTCCCTCTCCCCTAACTCCGTTCGCTTTCGGGAGCTCGCGCTGCGATTTCTCCCAACCCGGAAGAGAGCATGTTGCTTCCCTGTTGGGCTCTGAGGAGCTCGATGTGGGGGGGGGAGGGCTTCCCCCCATCTGAACAGCCGGCTGCATGCATTGTGAGGGATTCCCTCTGCGCTCGCCTGGCTGTATTTTTGCCGGTTGAATTAGCGGATATGGAATAAGAGACGGGTTTTTCCACTGCCTTCAGGTAGTATCTGAGTTCCACCGAGCCACTGACTTTGGGCTCCGTGCGACAAAGCAGATGGCCCGCTCCATAGGCCATGCAATGGCTTCACTGGTTGCCACGGAGAGGCACCTGTGGCTCAGTTTGACTAATACTAAAGATGAGGATATGTCCTCTCTCCTGGATTCCTCGGTGTCATCTCAGGGCTTGTTCGGCGATGCAGTGAGTACTGTCATCGACAGGCACCAGGAGGTAAAATGCCAGTCAGAGACGTTCAGGCTCCCCTACTGCCTGCCCTGCCACTTCACTTTCAGGGAGCAGTGGGGTCTGTGCCTGCCTTTCTTCCTTGCATGGGTCTCCCTGGGTTGGCACCTGTCAGTTTCAGGGCACCCGGGAGGCCTGCGCAAGGCTGACACCACTATCAGGCAGCCAGGCAGCGTGGAAACTTCTGCCAGGGGTGTCTCAGTGGGTCCTGGATACCCCTCCCATCCTCCGCGCTTCCAGGGTGTGCTGCCTACGATTGTTGGCAGACACCAGGGGGCGTTCCTCCAAGAGGAACTCTCTCACTCCTGAGGAAAGGGGCCATAGAGCATGTTCCCCTCCCAGAGCGGGATTCCAGCCTTACAGCCGGTATTTCATTGTTCCTAAGAGGGACGGGGGCTGTGTCCAATTTCGGACCTGTGGGCTCTGAACTGTACTTTGAAGACTTACAGGTTCAAGATGCTCACGCTCAAGGTTATCGTGTCCCAGATCAGGTCCAAAGACTGATTTGTGACTATCGACCTTGAGGACGCTTATTTTCACATAGGTATTTTGCCAGAGCACAGGAAGTTCCTCAGGTTCACTTTTGGGGGAGAAGTGTACCGGTATGGTGTTCTTCCTTTTGGCCTAGCCCTTTCACCACGCACGTTTACAAAGTGCATAGCCACTGCCCTGGCACCATTGTGTCTCCAGGGCATCTGTGTACTGAATTACCTGGACAACTGGATCATTCTGTCCCAGTCAAAGGCTAAAGCAGCCAGTCATTGAGATGCTGTGCTTGCCCATACGAGGTCTCTAGGCATCAGGTTGATCCCAGAAATGGGTGTGCTTTCTCCTTTTCAGAGAACCACCTTTCTGGGGCTAGTTTGTGGCTTCACCCCGATGCGGGCATATCTGTCTCGCGCTCGGGTGGCTTCCATCTTGTCAGCGGTGAAAGCTATTCGGCTAGGCCGATGCCTCTCCATTGCAGAGGCACAGAGGGTGCCCGGCCTCGTGTCGGCAGCAGCCAATGTTATCCCTTTGGTTCTGCTCCACATGAGACCATTCCAGCTCTGGCTCAGGGGTGCGGGCTTTCATCCTTGCAGACATCCCCTCAGGGTTATAAGGGTTACATGCTGTGGGCTTCGTACACTTTTTTGTGGAAAAGACCCCGGTTTCTGGCCTTGGGTCCCACTCTAAGTGCGTGTCACCGTCGCGGGACTCTTTCGACGGATGCCTCGCTTTCGGGCTGGGGAGCGGCCTAGGATGGCCATCCTGCACAGGGTTTATGGGAGGGCCCCTATCTCTCATGGCACATAAACTGCCTAGAGATGAGGGCTGTGTTTCTAACACTTTCTTCCATGCCTCAGGGGCTGCCATGTCTTAGTACAGACAGACAGCACTGCGGTGGTTCCCCATACCAATCATCAGGGCGGGCCTTCCCCCCGGTAGCTCTGCTCCCGCAAGCCCTAGCCAGAGTGCGCCATGACCGGGTCACCCTACTCCTAGTTGACCTTTGTTGGCCTTCTTGAGTTGGTTCACGGTCCTCCCTCCTGAACGCCACTCCATGGAGGTTCCCGTCAGGGAAGTTCTCTTCTCTCGGGTGCAGGGGGCGATCCTACACCCTTGCCCCAAGATATGGAAGCTTCGGTTCTGGTCCCTGAGGGGGACCAGTTCCTAGAAACGGGCCTCTCATCTGAGGTGACCAAAACTTTACTGAATGCTAGGGCTCCCTCCACTAGGAAGCTATTTGCTCTGAAGTGGAGGCTTTTTTGCCTCTGGTGTGATGAACACTGTCAGAACTCCTCCGCCCTTCTTGTCTGTTTTAGGGGCCGGAATAGGGGTGATCCGGTTTCCAAACAGTACCTGGGGCACTGGGTGGTGGAGGCCATTACTCAGGCCTATGAGGTGCGCGGTCATGCCTCACCTCTCGGCATCAGGGCCCACTCCTCTAGGGGTATCGCCTCACACAGTGCCTTGGCCAGGGGTGTCCCCATTGAAGATATTTGTGCTGCGGCAGGATGGTCCTGTCTGCACACCTTTATCAGATTCTATGACCTGGCCTTGGCTCTCTCACGGCCTCTGGTACAGTCATTGGCCGGTGCGTGGCGCCGTGGGTATTGGCATTCCCATAGCGTCAGCACTGACGCAGCATCGAGTTCCCTCGAAAGGGAACTACACCAGGTTACGTATGTAACCCGGTTCCCTGAGAAGGGAACGAGACGCTGTGTTGCTGGCCATGCCACAGACATCCTCTCACGCTTCCTCCAGACAAATAGAAGCTGGAGTAGTGTGACGTAGATGCCCTTATATGGACTTGCTGGCGCGTAATCACTCCATCACCTGTCCTTCCTGAGCCATTAAAATGGCGTGTGTGCACACAGAGCTTCAGACACAACTTCCTCACAGAAGTGTTCCCATAGCGTCAGCACTGAGGCATTTGTTTTTAAACAAATTTCCCCTAGATGTCCAAGCAGCTGAGTCATTGGCTGTCTTCAACAGAACATTGGTTCCTGTTTTTGGCATGTTGATGTTGATGTTGAACATATACTGAAGTTGCATTGTGCAAAAATGCAATCTCTCTCAACTGCTGCAAATAAAATAAAACTGCTCTTGCTAAAAGGTGTCACTCTGACAACTAACTGCTGATTTGCAAAAGAAAGTACAGCAAGGCAGAAATTATTTTCGATAGCTGTGTCTCATTGTGTTATTGGGTGTCAGAATTGGAAACAGGATTATAAATGTTTGTTTTCCTGCATGCTATCAAACACCATGTTTTATATTTAGAATTTTTAAAAAGATGGCTCAAGAGAAAAGGGTTGAGAGCAGTCCCAAAGAAAGGAACAGCACAAAGCATTAGCATATTAAACACTAACATATTAAACCTGACTAACAAAACATAATGAAATGAAAAGATCATCAGAACAGGGAAATAACAGCACAAATAAGATGCAAAAAAAAAAAAAACAGTAATTCCACCTTTATTTAGTACAACTTCCTAGGAATGGACCTTAACTGCTGCCCCACTAAGACAAGATCTGCTAAAGTCACCGTAACTGCAAGTAAAGCCACAGGATTATATGGATATTTCTTATATGAGACAGATGCATTTGTGAAGATCCTTTGCAATGAAAAAATTTGGTCTAACCCTTGGCCAGACGTCCTTGATCTTGAATGATAACTCCCCCAATTGGGATTGGGATTTCCACATTGGAATTGTGGACCTTACTCGTTTCAGCAGTGTGAAACTGGAGGTGTAGGATGATGACAGTATGTCAGATGATGACCTACTCGGGGCTTGTGATGTTCAGTTGAAATCTGGTGTGGTCGAGGACGTCTGTGTGCTCAATCATGGACTGCTGTATTATAAAGTGCAGGTGACGTGCATTCCTGGTTTGACTGGTCCTTCGTGCTTGGAGTGCAAGCCCTTTCAAATGGACACACAGCTGGAGAAAGTGTACATTTCCCGGCATGCTCTCCCGATTCGCACAGGCATGTTGTTAAAGATGGGAGTACTCCTACTATCAGGACTCAGCACGGACTTTGGCTACGTGCTTTTGTTTGTTCTGTGTCGCGTGTCTTCCCTGCCTTTGTCTCTTCCTCCCCACCTCTGCAGACCGGTTCCTCATGTGTTTAATTGTCATGTGTATTTAACCGTGCCGCGTTGCCTATGGCATCACAGAATCCTTGTCGTCATATGTCGTCATGTCATGTCTGGTATCATCTGTGTCCTTGTCCATGTTTCATGTGTTTTTGTCAATAAATCCAGTTTGTTTTACATTATCCCGCATTTGCGTCTGTTTTTATCCCAGCGTCCCTGACAGATGGATTCCGCCACTTTTCAGCCACTCCTGCACAAGACCCAGCAGGATAGCTTCAGCCTGGACCGGTACTGTGGGAGTATTTTTTTTTTCCGGACTGTGTTTTTTTTCCTGGACTGTTTGTGTGTGTGTTTGTGTGTGTGTGTGTGTGAGTGTGTGTGTGACATCAGTCCAAGTCTGTTCTAGTGGGGGACACCGCTCCGTTTCTGGATTCCGCGGGGGACGCCAACTCACTTCCTGCCTGCGGACGATGTCACAGCCTGTTTTTTCCATTCTTTGTTTTTTCTTGGTGTCCTGCTACATCACCCCGCATCTGTCTGGTAGCGGACGTCGCTTCACTTCCTGGTTTCCTGTGGAGGACGCCACCCCACTTCCTGTCCAAGGGGAGTGGTGCAGGCCTGTTTTTCCTCCCAAAAATATTTTTTGTCTGTTTTTTGCTTCGTGGCGGAGGATTTTTCCTGCCCTCCCCCCTTTCTGTTTTTTCTGGACTTGGGTCTGGCCACGGTGCCTGGGGGTTTGTGCTCTGCCCTTCAGCTCGGCTGTGGACGTCGCTCGGCCCTTCAGCTCGGCTGTGGATGTCACTGTGGACGTCGTTCGACTGTGGACGTCGCTCGGCTGTGGACGTTGCTCGGACGTTGCTCTGTAAAAAGGGAGACTCAAGGGGGTATTTTGTATCCATGCAAAGTATGCACACAGTAGATGGCTATTTCTCTGTGGATGACATTCAGCAGTAAATATCCAAGCAGGTTAATTAATCTATTTAAAGGTTTTGGATTTCTTCTTGAGATTGATGTTAAGGGTAAAGCCACAGAGCTGAACCCTTGTATGAATTGCTGGTAGAAATTCCTGGGTGCTGTTCTTGATTTTTTTTAAAAAATACTGTTAGTTTTGTTGGAAACCATTGACTTGCCACAGATTCTTGAGCTGATTGACTTTGAGGCTTTGACTGGGCTATCCTAAACTCATTCTGGTCCTTATGTTTGAACCACTTCAGTGTGTCTTTGGCAGTGTGTTTAGGGCAGGGGTCACCGTGTTGGAGCACTTAAGGCACCCACGAGGCATGTCCTAAAAATAGCACTGGTCAAAATACAGTTCCATCTAAAAAAATTTCTTTCTGTAGTTTTTGAATAAAAAAACACTTACATTAATTTAGATTTTAAAATGACGAAATTTAATTTACTTTCATTATATGTCAATTGCGTGCATGTCACGTCCGACTCCTGACACGAGGAAGCGGTGCAGCAAGGATGAGGAGTTAGATGTGATTTACCGCTAAAAACATGTCAGAAAAGTGACAGAAAACATACCATTTTCACAGTGTTTGGGAAGAGGAGTTCTTTTTTACATCAGTCAAAGTAAAGTGTGTGTGTGTGTGTGTGGGTGTCTCATTTGCGGGACAACTGTTGCGACAGCTACGTGGCACAATGTGGCGAGACACTTCAGTACGTGTCACGAAAGTTTCGGTGCTAACTACCCAGAGAAAAAACCTACTGCACTTTCTCTCTGTGCATTCAGTGTTAAATGACAATGATTTTGCATCTGCAGTTTTTGATAAAGCTGTGATTCCCAAGTGTTAAACAGACTAGGACAGGAATTTGAGGACAGGTTTTGTGACTTTGATCATGGCTTGAGACATGTTTATCATTCGTTACAAACCCTTTCATGCAAATGGCCATGACATGCACTGCTGAGCAATTAAGTGCTCTGTTCAACTTGGGTGCTGGACAGAGTTAGAAATCTTAGCGTTGCAAAATGACCTTCACCTCAAAGCCCATCAGTCTGCATCAAAAATTTTTGTGCCTTGTGGAGACAGAAAAGTACAGTGGTGTATGCACAGCAGCTATGAAAATTGCCTGCCTTTTCCCTACCAAATGTATAATGTTTTGCATTACATTTTGGTCTCATCAGACCAGAGAACCTTCTATGTTTGAGTTTGAGTGCCTACATACTTTTTGGAATACTCATATGTGGGTCATTATAATTAACAGCATTTAGATTATCCAGAAAGACCTATATTTTAATCTTATTTTATATAACTGAGAAATTGAGGGTTAAGGGCCTTTCTCAAGGGCAAAATGGTGGCAGATTGGTGGACCTGGCATTCAAACTTACAACCTTCCAGTCAGTAGTACTACATCTTAACCACTTGGCTACCCCTATGGACCCCAATGTTATCTGCTGTTGTAAGCCTAACCTCTTCAAGGCTAGACAGCCCTCACTAGCATTCACAAAACACAATAGTCTTGCATCACACATAGTAGGAGCAACATTTCAATGGCCTTTTCAAAGCCCAGAACGAGGACTGACAGGTGCTTCAGAACCAGGTACAAAACCTGGTCAGTACTCCGTCAATGGCTAAAGCAGCTATCCCCCATATCAAGCTCTAAAAGGTGGAACTGCAGTATGACCTGGATGCATTGATGGATGTTTTTGTGTGTGCAGCAGCAATGTGGGGGTGTTCAGAGTCACCTTGGACTGTCAGCATGCTACTGCCCCTGTAGGGGGAAGCCAAGCTTGCAAGCCTGCTGGAGTACCAGGAGCTCAGCCACACTTTACAATTTGCCCAACAGCTCTGCCCAACTTCAAAGGTGCCCAACGGCCCAATTTGCCCAAATGTCAAAGGTGGTTGCTTGCAGAGGTGGAAGTACTTAGTCAACCTAGTATTAGTACAACCTTGTGCAACAAAATTGCTTTACGAAGCGCTTCAGTTGGCTGAGGACCATTTTGTAGTATATCCAGGAGGCCCCTCTGCTTATTCCACTCTCTCTCACTTCTTCCTCCCATTCAGATATTCCTCCACCTGTCCTGGCAGCTCCATAAACCTGTTTTTCCCTGCATCTCCTGCTGTTTCAGTCTATCTTCATCCTTAGTTTGGTGCCTCTGAGCCAGGGGTGTAAAAAACCCTATACTGGGGGACAGCCATATTAAAGCGCCCACGTGAGGGAATTAACGTCCGCGGTCTGGGTGTGGACTCAAGGCAGATGCCGCAAGTGCTCGACCGCTCTCCAGTAATCACCATCATAATCAGAGTCCGCGTGTCGAACAGCCACACTCTCCACGCCCACTGATGCACAGAACATAAGGAGCGCTCCAACCTGTGTCCTCCGCAGAGTAACGGAGTTACAACCAAGAAACGGACCAATAAGAAGGTGGACTCCGCAGCTATGTACAGAACGACAACTGTATCTCGTCATATACCACCCACACCGACGTTTGGGGGTGGATATAGGTATCCATAAAGCAAACTCACCCGTCGGGTAAGGCACAAAATCAGCACATAATGGAGCCTTCTTAAGGGCAGTGATATAAAGAAAAGGGGTGTGTTAGGGACGCAAGAGTTTCCACGAGGCGAAATAGATGCGCGGGTGAGAGGAGGGATAATAAGGAACGTCTCATTTTGAAAAACGGTGGGCGCTGAGAGGCCGAAAAGGCGAGAAAGCAAACAGTGAGGCAATGTGGGTGGGTTAGTGGACCCCTGGGGCGCAAACACCACCAAGGGTTGCAGGAGCAAGAGAGTGAGGCGGGCAAGTGGCGGGGTAGAGCTACAAGTGAACAAGAGTGGGAGCAGTGGTAACAGGACTAGTGGGTGACCACCAATCAATAGGAATAAGATATAGAGGTGGTGTGGTAGAATGTCCATGACAAACCAAGCACGACCCATAGCAATCGTTGCGTGACAATGAGGAGAAGAAGAACGAAAAAGGATAGAGAAGGGAAAAAATAGTGCAGGGGGAGGGGAGAAGAAGGTAGAGTATGGGAGTTTTACGATAGGTAGGTGTAGCCATAAAGCGTTCAACATTTTGACTATTTATGGACAAGTAAATGTAGTCCTGCCCATGTTTTGTTTTTGTGTATAAATACCCTGTTTAGAACTAAAGAAGAACATTCACTTAGAAGAGCTTCAGATATAAGTACACAGGTTATATCTGCGCAATCACACCGAGGTAAGCAAAATGATGCCTAAATTTTATTTATGTCCACTTTTAATGGACATTTTCACAATTTATTTTTTAATTGTGTATATTGACAACTTTATTTCAGCAAATCTATTGAATGATACATTTATATTTCAAACATTTAATTAAAATTGATATTTTCTGCCCTTATACAGAGCGACTTACAAAAGTGTTTTTATGTCTCTATCGATGAATACATTAACACTGGGCCACTAGGTTTCAAACTTGGGATACCATCAACCTAAAACACTGTTCAGGTTTTTATTAAACAAAATAATTATTTAATTTTTGTAATAAGGTATAAATTAATTGTTCATTCATTTTATTTATTTTTTTATAATATTGCATTTTAAAAAAATAGGAAAGAGGGCAGAAATAAAGAAGCCTTCTGAATCAGGAGTCTGTGTTGTTTAATGGTAGATCATATATTTAATTATTTGGATTACTTGCACACAATATCTTCCTCTTGGTGAAGCAGTCAGTATTTATGTCACAGACAGTAATGCAGGTCGTCAGTATACTTTGGATCATTGCTAAGTAGAATTGTATTATTGCTTCAGAATACAGAAACAGGACAAACACCAGATACAGCCATGCTGAAGACATTGCTGATTTGGGCCGTGTTTGCTGCAAGTCTTCCTCCTCCATCCACTCAGAGCTGCTTTAAAGCCAGTGAGTCTCAGTGTCGTGATGTGGACTTCACTCCAGGATCTGACCTGGCAGGAGAAGGCTTTGACATAACCACCATGGAACGGAAAGGGGCCTTCGTTCTCGACATGAGCACTTGGCTCAAGAAGGACAAGTCCTGCACTCTGTGTAAAAACCCCTACAAGGGAGGTCAAACACAAAAGCTCCCGGTTTCTGTGGTGGACTGGAGACCGACTCAGAAGTGCAAAATGAAGTTGTCCAGCTCCGTCTACCAGTCTAGTGAGGACCTTGTCAGCTCCAGCTCCTCCTCTATTGAGAACAACTGGAAGACAGATTTGAAGATAGTGACTCCAAAGGTCGAGGGATCATTCATACTGGCAGGCAGTAACTCCAAGCTGGCTGAATATTCAATGGAGAAAACCAAAAAAGACAAGTTCAGCTTCACCAGCCATGCTGTTTCATGTGGATATTACAGGTAGGATGTGTGGTTTAACAGTGCTGTCACAAGTTGGTTTGTATTTAATATTATACAAACACACCATCATTCATCTTTGTTGTTGAGATCTACTTTATGGTCTGTCTTCTAGATATAGAGTTTCAAACCGTCCACTCCTGCACCCAGAGCTAGTCAAAGAATTTGGAAGTCTCCCAGAGATCTATGATGAGTCTTCAAAACACCTCTATTACAAGCTGATTGACAAGTTTGGTACTCATTATATCACAAAGGTGAATATCAGATTTCCACAACAGAGTATGGAGCAGACTCATCCACTTCAATCTTCAATGTTTTATAAGGAAAACACATGGTTTTGTAGACTGAATATATTGTGGCTGTGTTCAGGTGACTCTTGGAGGAAAGGTTCGCTCTGTGACAAGCATCAAGGAGTGTGAGGCGTCCCTACAGGGTCTGAGTGTGGACGAGGTGAAGATGTGTCTTGATACGGAGGCTTCCGCCAGCAAAGGACCGGCTGCAAAACAGCAGGCTGAGGCTCACCACTGCAAGAAGGATAGGGACAAATCTTTGAGCAAAAAGAGCTTTGCTAGCAGCTTCAGTGACAGGTTTGTTCTGCTCATCACATATGTTGGTTACATTATGCCAAAATATATTAAATATTTAATCATTCTAAAAACATTATTTCTTTTTATCAACTCCAAAGGGATACAAATGTGATCGGTGGCTACACTCAGAGTGTCGACCTCCTTTTCTCATCTAATAACGACCCAAATGCCTATAAGGAGTGGGTGGCATCTCTTCCTGCTCACCCTGATATCATTTCCTACGCGCTCGAGTCCATCCACAATTTGCTGCCAACGAAGAGACAAGCAAAAGCACATTTGCGCAAAGCCATCAAGGACTACATCCTCCAGAGGGGCCTGCTGAAAAAGTGCACAAGCCCATGTAAGATTGGTGAGAAGACCAACTCTAAGGAGCCGTGCAAATGCAGCTGCATAAACAACCCCCAGTTGTCCATAAACTGCTGCCCTGCTCACAAAGGATCTGCTGAAGTCAAAGTTACTGTGATAAAAGGCACCGGTTTATATGGAGATTTCTGGGATGGGACAGATGGATTCGTCAAGCTGAGCCTCAATAATAGATTCAGAGACAAGACGGGCACAATACTGAATAACAACTATCCTAACTGGAATGCTGATTTTCATCTTGGAACTAAGGACCTTACTAGCGCTATCACCCTGAAGCTGGAGGTGTTTGATGAGGACAACTTTTCAGAAGAACGGCTTGGGGCATGTAATCTTCACCTGAAATCTGGTGTGGTCAATGAAGTCTGTGCACTCAATCATGGACTGCTGTATTATAAAGTGCAGGTGACGTGCATTCCCGGTTTGACTGGCCCTTCATGCTCGAAACACATTCCCTCTCCCATGGATTCACAGCTGGAGAAAGTGTACGTCTCCCGCAACGCTCACCCAATTCCCACAGGCATGTTGTTGAAGATGGGAGTGCTCCTCGATAAACGTATTCCCTGCTTCAACCAGAGCCACATCCGCAAAGATACAGGCTTTGAGTTGTAGACCAGTTCAGGTCTTTTTAAAAGCTTTTGCATGTTTAAACCAGTTATTATAATGCTTAAAGTAGTAGTAGGTGCAAATAATAATGCCACATAACAAATATTTCTTGATTATCTGTACTGTCATTTGCCTTAAAGCCTAATAAAACTCTCACAAAAAAACATAGTGTTTGTGTAACTTCTGTAATTTCTCAATAACATTCACAGCAACAATTAGAACGTTTAAATTGAATATTTGCACTTAGTATATGTATGTTATTATTATCAACGTTTCGTGCTCATATATGCTCCACGTGTCCTTTTAAAAGCCTAATAAAAGTATCATGGAGCAAATGATTCTTGAAATAATGCTGTATTGTGGAAAAAACATATTGAGTGCAATTAGTGTCCATGTTAACAAATGAGTGGGCGGGGCCAACAATTAACAGCAGGGCAAGACAGCAGACCGAAACAGGGCAAAAACACGGACAGATTACACATGTGCACTTGGTTTTGAGTTAGAAGGTGTGTCCACCAGGGCAGAACAACATACTGGTAATACTTTTTCTATTTGATTAAAAATAAAGCATTGATTAAGATAATTCATATGTGTTTTGTTCTACAAATACACACAAAAGACTTTGCAAGCACTATACATCTGAGGTGAGGCAAACATAATCCATTAGCACTCCATTGCCATGAATAATTAAACAAAACATACCAATATTTCAGCAGCTCTGTTGTAAAAAGGGAGACTCAAGAGTGTGTTTGGATACATGAAAATTGTGCAAGCAACAGATGGCTTTTTCTCTGTGGATGACGTTAAGCAGTGAGAGAGCAGCACCTTCCCATGTGGGATGGACATGTGTCCTAACAGGTCAGCCTTACCTTCAAAAGTGCTCCAAGTATTTATGAAGCCTACATTGTTATCATAGCACCACTTGGACATCTTGCAGTTTAGAGACCATAACCTGCTGTAAGCTATATCACCATGTCACATTGAGATTGTGCCAGAGCAAACTACACACATATTTACACACACAATATCTATAATATTTCTCTTAGTAACCTCTGAGTGATGAATGCATTGATCATTAGCTTCTACATGAAAAACTACTTAGAGTACCTATGCTTGCTTAGGACCCTAAGATTACCTGCTATGTCTAGGGCCCTGGCTCCCAGACTAACCCAAACTGCCTTTCTCGCAAAGCCAAAAGTCAACTTTAAAATACTTATCTAACCCCAATCTGCACCACACCACCTTCAGAACACTAGCACAGCTTTGATGGACTGACCAGCACTCAGTGTACAAGAAAGAAATAGGACAAGGCTCTTCTCTGTCTTGGTACCCAGGTTCCCTTTCGAGGGAACTCGACACTGCGTCAGTGCTGACGCTATGGGAACGCTTCTGTGAGGAAGTTGTGTCTGAAGCTCTGTGTGCACACACGCCATTTTAATGGCTCGGGAAGGACACGTGACGGAGTGATTACGCGCCAGCAAGTCCATATAAGGGCATCTACGTCACACTACTCCAGCTTCTTTGTCTTCAGGAAGCGCTCTGTGTATGTGTGTCAATTGTTTGTCCTGTCTGTCTAGTACAGGGAAAAATTATATATATATTTTAGGGCTGTAATTCTCAGCTGCAGCTGCACTTCGTTGTTCGGGTACCGCATCCGCCGAGGCAGCGTGGCGGCCTCAATCGCCGGGGTTTGCAGGTTGAGTTTGCGGATGTGGAACAACGGGTTTTTCCCTTTCTCTTTCCCTCTCCCCTAACTCCGTTCGCTCGATTTCGCTTTCGGGAGCTCGCGCTGCGATTTCTCCCAACCTGGAAGAGAGCATGTGTTGGCCTCTGAGGAGCTCGATGTGGGCGGGGAGGGGCTTCCCCCCCTCTGAACAGCCGGTTGCGTGCATTGTGAGGGATTCCCTCTGCGCTCGCCTGGCTGTATTTTTGCCGGTTGAATTAGCGGATATGGAATAAGAGACGGGTTTTTCCACTTTCTCTTTCCCTCTTCCCTAACGCTGTTCGCTCGATTTCGGGTTTTGGGAGCTTGCATTGCAATTTCTCCCAACCCGGAAGAGAGCATGTTGCTTCCGTGTTGGGCTCTGAGGAGCTCGATGTGGGCGGGGGGGCTTCCCCCTCTCTGAACAGCTGGCTGCGTGCATTGTGAGGGATTCCCTCTGCGCTCGCCTGGCTGTATTTTTGCCGGTTGAATTAGCAGATATGGAATAAGAGACGGGTTTTTCCACTTTCTCTTTCCCTCTTCCCTAACACTGTTCGCTCGATTTCGGTTTCGGGAGCTCGCGCTGCGATTTCTCCCAACCAGGAAGAGAGCATGTTGCTTCCGCATTGCTAAAAGAGAATAAATAAATAAATAAATAAAAAGAGAAAAAAGGGTTGAATTTAGCAGATATCTCTCACAACACCCTTCACTCGATTTCGGTTTTGGGAGCTCGCGCTGCGATTTCTCCCAACGCGGAAATGAGCATGCGGCTTTCCGCGTCGGGCTCTGAGGAGCGTGATGTGGGCAGGGAGGGGCTTACCCCCTCTGAATAGCCGACACAATCAGCTGCGTTTGAGGCGCTCCTTGTGACATGTCTATGCTAAAATTAGATTGGCCCGAAGAGGAAGTAAGTGTCGCCCGTTATAAGCTAGACGACCACTTCTGACTTCAGGCCGCAAGCCACCTTCACGTGGGCGGCTGCCGTATTTCTCAGACCTCCATGCCGAGGTCTTTGCTAATTCCATGTCGGACGAATCAGCCATTATAAGGCTTGAAGGCCATGGTATTGGGCGATGCCTGGGATTGAGGAGACGCTTACGGGCTATCTCTCACCTACATCGCCCGCATGGAGGAAACCTGCCTTCAGGTGGTATCTGAGTTCCACCGAGCCACTGACTTTGCGCTCAATGCCACAAAGCAGATGGCCCGCTCCATAGGCCATGCAATGGCTTCACTGGATGCCACGGAGAGGCGCCTGTGGCTCAGTTTGACTAATACTAAAGATATGTCCTCTCTCCTGAATTCCTTGCTGTCACCTCAGGGCTTGTTCGGCGATGCAGTGAGTACTGTCGTCGACAGGTACCGGGAGGTAAAATGCCAGTCGGTAACGTTCAGGCTTCCCTACTGCCTGCCCTGTCGCTTCCGGCGTTTCAGGGAGCAGTGGGGTCTGTGCCTGCCTTTCTTCCTTACATGGGTCTCCCTGGGTTGGCACCTGCCAGTTTCAGGGCACCCGGGCTGTCTGCGCAAGGCTGACACCACTATCAGGCAGCCAGGCAGTGTGGAAACTTCTGCCAGGGGTGTCTCAGTTGGTCCTGGATACCCCTCCCATCCTCCGCGCTTCCAGGGTGTGCTGCCTACGATTGTTGGCAGACACCAGGGGGCGTTCCTCCAAGAGGAACTCTCTCACTCCTGAGGAAAGGGGCCATAGAGCATGTTCCCCTCCCAGAGCGGGACTCCAGCTTTACAGCCGATATTTCATTGTTCCTAAGAGGGATGGGGGCTGTGTCCAATTTTGGACCTGTAAGCTCTGAACTGTACTTTGAAGACTTACAGGTTCAAGATGCTCACGCTCAAGGTTATCGTGTCCCAGATCAGGTCCAAAGAATGATTTGTGACTATCGACCTTGAGGACACTTATTTTCACATAGGTATTTTGCCAGAACACAGGAGGTTCCTCAGGTTCACTTTTGGGGGAGAAGTGTATGGTGTTCTTCCTTTTGGCCTAGCCCTTTCACCACGCACGTTTACAAAGTGCATAGACACTGCCCTGGCACCATTGTGTCTCCAGGGCATCTATGTACTGAATTACCTGGACGACTAGATCATTCTGTCTCAGTCAAAGGCTAGGGCAGCCAGTCATTGAGATGCTGTGCTTGCCCATACGAGGTCTCTAGGCCTCAGGTTGGGCCCAGAAATGGGTGTGCTTTCTCCTTTTCAGAGAACCACCTTTCTGGGGCTAGTTTGGGGCTTCATCCCGATGCGGGTATGTCTGTCTCCCGCTCAGGTGGCTTCCATTTTGTCAGCGGTGAAAGCTATTCGGCTAGGCCGATGCCTCTCCATTGCAGAGGCACAGAGGGTGCCTGGCCTCGTGTCGGCAGCAGCCAATGTTATCCCTTTGGTTCTACTCCACATGAGGCCATTCCAGCCCTGGCTCAGGGGTGCAGGCTTTCATCCTCACAGACATCCCCTCAGGGTTATAAGGGTTACATGCTGTGGCCTTTGTACCCTTCTTTTTGTGGAAAAGACCCCGGTTTCTGGCCTTGGGTCCCACTCTAGGGGTGTGTCACCGTCGCGGGACTCCTTTTCGACGGACGCCTCGCTTTCATGTTGGGGAGCGGCCTAGGATAGCCATCCTGCACAGGGTTTATGGGAGGGCCCCTATCTCTCATGGCACATAAACTGCCTAGAGATGAGGGCTGTGTTTCTAACACTTTCTTCCATGCCTCGGGGGATGCCATGTCTTAGTACAGACAGACAGCACTGCGGTGGTTCCCCATATCAATCATCAGGGCGGTCTGCATTTGTGCCCCCGTTTTAGGTTGGCACAGCAGATTCTGCACTGGGCAGAGACCAGGTTCCTTTCGTTGAGAGCAATTTTCATCCCAGTGAATGTAAATAAGGAGGCAGACTTCCTGTCGAGGCAGGTGCTGAGGCCCGGGGAGTGGCGTAGATGCCATAAAATGTCTCCACCCCCACGGGGTGGAGTGACATTGGTGTGGACGTGGCCGAGGCTCCGTCGGTGTGCCTTCCCCCAGGTAGCTCTGCTCCCGCAAGCCCTAGCCAGAGTGCGCCATGACCGGGTCACCCTACTCCTAGTTGCCCTTCGTTGGCCTTCTTGAGTTGGTTCACGGTCCTCCCTCCTAAACGCCACTCCATGGCCGTTCCCATCAGGGAAGATCTCTTCTCTCGCGTGCAGGGGGCAATCCTACACCCTTGCTCCGAGATATGGAAGCTTCGGTTCTGGCCCCTGAGGGGGACCAGTTCTTAGAAGTGGGCCTCTCATCTGAGGTGACCAAAACTCTACTGAATTCTAGGGCTCCGTCCACTAGGAAGCTATTTGCTCTGAAGTGGAGGCTTTTTTGCCTCTGGTGTGATGAACACTGTCAGAATCCAGTTCACTGCCTGGTCAGTACAGTGCTGGAGTTCCTGCAGTCTCTCTTTTCTCGGGGCTTGTACTTTAAAGGTGTACGTGGCCACCATTGCTGCCAACCACGAACCTGTCCTCGGGGCCTCTTTGGGTAGGCACCCTCTGGTCTCTCGCTACCTGCGTGGTGTCAGGCGGCTGAGACCTTCCTGCAGACCGTGCCTTTTCTCCTTGGACCTCTCTGTGGTCCTGGAGGGGCTGCTGGAAGCCCCCTTTGAGCCCATGGAGTCAGCCTCTGAGAAGTTTCTGACCCTGAGGTCGTCTCTGCTTCTTGCCTTTTCCTCTCTCAGGAGAGTTGGGGATTTGCAGGCTTTGTCGATCGCCCCCGGCTGCCTAGAATTTCCCCCCGGCATGTCCAAGGCTATCCTGCACCCCAGGCCGGGATATGACCCTAAGGTGCTAAGGATGGCGGGTTGTCCAATCATTCTGTAGGCCTACTGTCCCCCAGCCCATGAGTCGGTGGAACAGGGGAGGCTGCACTTGCTTTGCCCAGGAAAGGCCCTGAGGACTTAGGTCCACTGCTCTAGTTTATGGCGTAACTCCTCCGCCCTTTTTGTCTCTTTTAGGGGCCGGAATAGGGGTGATCCGGTTTCCAAACAGCGCCTGGGGCACTGGGTGGTGGAGGCCATTACTCAGGCCTATGAGGTGCGCAGTCATGCCTCACCTCTCGGCATCAGGGCCCACTCTTCTAGGGGTATCGCCTCACACAGTGCCTTGGCCAGGGGTGTCCCCATTGAAGATATTTGTGCTGCGGCAGTCCTCTCCGCACACCTTTATCAGATTCTATGACCTGGACATGGACCCCACTCCAGGGTCTGCCTCTGGCCCAGTCATTGGCTGGTGCGTGGCGGCATGGGTATTGGCATTCCCATAGCGTCAGCACTGACGCAACGTCGAGTTCCCTCGAAAGGGAACTACACCAGGTTACATATGTAACCCGGTTCCCTGAGAAGGGAACGAGACGCTGTGTTGCTGGCCATACCCCGGGCATCCTCTCGCGCTTCCTCCAGACAAATAGAAGCTGGAGTAGTGTGACGTAGATGCCCTTATATGGACTTGCTGGCGCGTAATCACTCCATCACGTGTCCTTCCCGAGCCATTAAAATGGCGTGTGTGCACACAGAGCTTCAGACACAACTTCCTCACAGAAGCGTTCCCATATCGTCAGCACTGATGCATTTGTTTTTAAACAAATTTCCCCTAGATGTCCAAGCAGCTGAGTCATTGGCTGTCTTCAACAGAACATTGGTTCCTGTTTTTGGCATGTTGATGTTGATGTTGAACATATACTGAAGTTGTATTGTGCAAAAATGCAATCTCTCTCAACTGCTGCAAATAAAATAAAACTGCTCTTAGTAAAAGGTCTCACTTTGACAACTAACTGCTGATTTGCAAAAGAAAGTACAGCAAGGCAGAAATTATTTTCGATAACTGTGTCTCATTGTGTTATTGGGTGTCAGAATTGGAAACAGGATTATAAATGTTTGTTTTCCTGCATGCTATCAAACACCATGTTTTATATTTACAATTTTTAAAAAGATGGCTCAAGAGAAAAGGGTTGAGAGCAGTCCCAAAGAAAGGAACAGCACAAAGCATTAGCATATTAAACACTAACATATTAAACCTGACTAACAAAACATAATGAAATGAAAAGATCATCAGAATAAAATGCAGACACACCCACAGGAAAATAACAGCACAAAGAAGATGCAAAAAAAAAACCCCAGTAATTCCACCTTTATTTAGTACAACTTACTAGGAATGGACCTTAACTGCTGCCCCACTAAGACAAGATCTGCTAAAGTCACCGTAACTGCAATTAAAGCCACAGGATTATATGGATATTTCTTATATTAGACAGATGCATTTGTGAAGATCCTTTGCAATGAAAAAATTTGGTCTAACCCTTGACCAGACGTCCATGATCTTGAATGATAACTCCCCCAATTGGGATTGGGATTTCCACATTGAAATTGTGGACCTTACTCGTTTCAGCAGTGTGAAACTGGAGGTGTAGGATGATGACAGTATGTCAGATGATGACCTTCTCGGGGCTTGTGATGTTCAGTTGAAATCTGGTGTGGTCGAGGACGTCTGTGTGCTCAATCATGGACTGCTGTATTATAAAGTGCAGGTGACGTGCATTCCTGGTTTGACTGGTCCTTCGTGCTTGGAGTGCAAGCCCTTTCAAATGGACACACAGCTGGAGAAAGTGTACATTTCCCGGCATGCTCTCCCGATTCGCACAGGCATGTTGTTAAAGATGGGAGTACTCCTACTATCAGTACTCAGCACGGACTTTGGCTATGTGCTTTTGTTTGTTCTGTGTCACGTGCCTGCCACGCCTTTGTCTCTTCCTCCCCACCTCTGCAGACCTGTTCCTCATGTGTTTAATTGTCATGTGTATTTAACCATGCCGTGTTACCTATGGCAGCACAGAATCCTTGCCGTCATATGTCGTCGTGTCATGTCTGGTATCATCTGTGTCCTTGTCCATGTTTCGTGTGTTTTTGTCAATAAATCCAGTTTGTTTTACATTATCCCGCATTTGCGTCTGTTTTTATCCCAGCGTCCCTGACAGACGGATTCCGCCACTTTTCAGCCACTCCTGCACAAGACCCAGCAGGATAGCTTCAGCCTGGACCGGTACTGTGGGAGTATTTTTTTTTTCCGGACTGTGTTTTTTTTCCTGGACTGTTTGTGTGTGTGTGTGTGTGTGTGTGTGTGTGTGTGTGTGTGTGTGACATCAGTCCAAGTCTGTTCTAGTGGGGGACACCGCTCCGTTTCTGGATTCCGAGGGGGACGCCAACTCACTTCCTGCCTGCGGACGATGTCACAGCCTGTTTTTTCCATTCTTTGTTTTTTCTTGGTGTCCTGCTACATCACCCCGCATCTGTCTGGTAGCGGAAGTCGCTTCACTTCCTGGTTTCCTGTGGAGGACGCCACCCCACTTCCTGTCCAAGGGGAGTGGTGCAGGCCTGTTTATCCTCCCAAAGATATTTTTTGTCTTTTTTTTGCTTCGTGGCGGAGGATTTTTCCTGCCCTCCCCCCTTTCTGTTTTTTCTGGACTTGGGTCTGGTCACGGTGCCCTGGGGTTTGTGCTCTGCCCTTCAGCTCGGCTGTGGACGTCATTCGGCCCTTCAGCTCGGCTGTGGACGTCGCTCGGCCCTTCAGCTCGGCTGTGGATGTCACTGTGGACGTCGTTCGACTGTGGACGTCGCTCGGCTGTGGACGTTGCTTTGTCTTTCAGCTCGGCCATTTTGTAATGTTCACGGGCGTTCGCCACAGCTTGTGGTGAAAATTATCGATATTTAAGCGGCTGTGCTGTAAAAAGGGAGACTCAAAGGGGTATTTTGTATCCATGCAAAGTATGCACACAGTAGATGGCTATTTCTCTGTGGATGACATTCAGCAGTAAATATCCAAGAAGGTTAATTAATCTATTTAAAGGTTTTGGATTTCTTCTTGAGATTGATGTTAAGGGTAAAGCCACAGAGCTGAACCCTTGTATGAATTGCTGGTAGAAATTCCTGGGTGCTGTTCTTGATTTTTTTTAAAAATACTGTTAGTTTTGTTGGAAACCATTGGCTTGCCACAGATTCTTCAGCTGATTGACCTTGAGGCTTTGACTGGGCTATCCTAAACTCATTCTGGTCCTTATGTTTGAACCACTTCAGTGTGTCTTTGGCAGTGTGTTTAGGGCAGGGGTCACCGTGTTGGAGCACTTAAGGTGCCCACGAGGCATGTCCTAAATATAGCACTGGTCAAAATACAGTTCCATCTAAAAAAATTTCTTTCTGTAGTTTTTGAATAAAAAAACACTTACATTAATTTTTTTTTTTGATTTTAAAATGACGATATTTAATTTACTTTCATTTAATTTATAAAAAATTTAAACAAAAATGTTTTATGTATATAATGAACTCTGTGTTTTTTCTGAAGTTAAATGTCAATGTTGCGTGGATGTCACCTTCGACTCCTGACACGAGGAAGCGGTGCAGCAAGGATGAGGAGTTAGAGGTGATTTACCGCTAAAAACATGTCAGAAAAGTGACAGAAAACATACCATTTTCACAGTGTTTGTGAGGAAGAGTTCTTTTTTACATCAGTCAAAGTAAAGTGTGTGTGTGGGTGTGGGTGTCTCATTTGCGGGACAACTGTTGCGACAGCTACGTGGCACAATGTGGCGAGACACTTCAGTACGTGTCACGAAAGTTTCGGTGCTAACTACCCACCCGGCAGCGCATTAAGGACAGAAAAAGCCCATGAGTTGAATACAGGCTACATGATAAGTGCAGTAAATGCATTTAAAGCCAAGATGAACATTTTCTCTATGCACTTACAGAGAAAAAACCTTAGGCACTTTCTCTCTGTGCATTCAGTGTTAAATGACAATGATTTTGCATCTGCGGTTTTTGATAAAGCTGTGACTCCCAAGTGTTAAACAGACTAGGACAGGAATTTGAGGACAGGTTTTGTGACTTTGATCATGGCTTGAGACATGTGTATCATTCGTTACAAACCCTTTCATGCAAATGGACATGACATGCACTGCTGAGCAATTAAGTGCTCTGTTCAACTTGGGTGCTGGACAGAGATAGAAATCTTAACGTTGCAAAATGACCTCCACCTCAAAGCCCATCAGTCTGCATCAAAATTTTTTGTGCCTTGTGGAGACAGAAAAGTACAGTGGTGTATGCACAGCAGCTATGAAAGTTGCCTGCCTTTTCCCTACCAAATGTATAACGTTTTGCATTACATTTTGGTCTCATCAGACCAGAGAACCTTCTATGTTTGAGTTTGAGTGCCTACATACTTTTTGAAATACTCATATGTGGGTCACCCAACTATTTATAATTAACAGCATTTAGATTATCCAGAAAGACCTATATTTTAATCGTATTTTATATAACTGAGAAATTGAGGGTTAAGGGCCTTTCTCAAGGGCAAAATGGTGGCAGATTGGTGGAACTGGGATTCAAACTCACAACCTTCCAGTCAGTAGTACTACATCTTAACCACTAGGCTACCCCTATGGACCCCAATGTTATCTGCTGTTGTAAGCCTAATCTCTTCAAGGCTACTAAGCACTAAAAGTTGGAAGTGCAGTATGACCTGGATGCATTTTTGTGTGTGCAGCAGCAATGTGGGGGTGTTCAGAGTCACCTTGGACTGTCAGCATGCTACTGCCACTGTAGGGGGAAGCCAAGCTTGCAAGCCTGCTGGAGTACCAGGAGCTCAGCCACACTTTACAATTTGCCCAACAGCTCTGCCCAACTTCAAAGGTGCCCAACTGCCCAATTTGCCCAAATGTCAAAGGTGGTTGCTTGCAGAGGTGGAAGTACTTAGTCAACCTAGTATTAATACAACCCTAACATAGTATTGGTATAACCCTAACCCTAACCAATTAGTTAAAATTGCTTTAAAAAGTGCTTCAGTTGGCTGAAGACCATTTTGTGGTATATCCAGGAGGCCCCTCTGCTTATTCCACTCTCTCTCACTTCTTCCTCCCATTCAGATATTCCTCCACCTGTCCTGGCAGCTCCATAAACCTGTTTTTCCCTGCATCTCCTGCTGTTTCAGTCTATCTTCATCCTTAGTTTGGTGCCTCTGAGCCATGGGTGTAAAAAACCCTAGATGGGAGGACATCTATTGAAGCACATATATTTCTCTGGTGGACTCAACAGCAAGTCAGAAGTGACTGTCCAGCTCCATTTACCAGTTCAGCAAGTCACTTGTCAGCACCAGCACCTCCAGCTGCCTCTGTCACCAGCATTAAGGAGTACCTGGTGTCTCCTTAGAGTAGTTAAGACGTGTATACTAGAGCAGATTATAGCTTTCAAAAACTTTATTTGGTTCCATAAAAAGCCGGTAGAGTTAAACAAATCATACAATATTGTGCAAAAGTTTTAGGCAGGTGTGAAGAAATGTGGTAAAATAAGACTGCTTTAAAAGATATATTTAGATAATACTAAAAATTGATTTTAATTGTTTATTTTTATCAATATGGAGAGTAAACAGAAAAAAAATTGAAATAACATCAATATTTGGTGTGAGGACCCTTTGGCTCCAAACCAGCATCAACAGAGAATTTGAGCACAAAGTCAAGGATTTTATAGGAGCAGAGTCAGATGTGTCATTAACCAATTATACCAAGAAGGTGCTAATGATAACCAATTTCATATGTAGGTTGAAACCCAGTCATTAACTGAAACAGAAACAGCCAAGAAGGGTGGGGAATAAACAAACTGATATTAAGGCAAAACTAAGGCACCATGTCAAATCTGTGAATAGGTTCAAGGTTCTTCTACTGTCTCAGCAAGGTCTCTCCCAGACACAGATTTTAAAGCATTCTTACTTTACAGCATGTTTGAACACCTGCCTAAAACTTTTGCTCTATACACAGTACTGTGTTCTGTTCTCTACACAGAAAATTTACACTTGTAACAGATCTGTATTTTCTGATTAATAATAACACCTCATCGGATAAGCGGTAGAAAATGAGTGAGAGTGAGTGAATAATAACACCTCATGCACAAAGGCTTTCACACTTTTTTTTTTTAAATATTCTGACTATTTATAGACAAGTAAATGTGGTCCTGCCCATGTTTGGATTTTGTGTATAAATACCCTGTTTAGAACTAAAGAACATTCACTTAGAAGAGCTTCAGATATAAGTACACAGGTTATATCTGCGCAATCACACCGAGGTAAGCAAAGTGATGGCTAAATTTTATTTATGTCCACTTTTAATGGACATTTTCACAATTTATTTATTTCACAATTGTATATATACCTAACCCTAACCCTGGACAACTTTATTTCAGCAAATCTATTGAATGATACATTTATATTTCAAACATTTAATTAAAATTGATATATTCTGCCCTTATACAGAGCGACTTACAAAAGTATTTTAAAGTCTCTATCGATGAATACATTAACACTGGGTGAATAGGTTTCAAACTTGGGATACCATCAACCTAAAACACTGTTCAGGATTTTATTAAATAAAATAATTATTTAATTTTTGTAATAATGTATAAATTAATTGTTCATTCATTTTATATTTTTTATATAATATTGCATTTTAGACTGAAAAAGTAGGTAGGAGTTCTATGAGGGCAGAAATAAAGAAGCTTTCTGAATCAGGAGTCTGTGTTGTTTAATTGTAGATCAAATATGTAATTATTTGAATTACTTGCACACAATGTCTTCCTCTTGGTGAAGCAGTCAGTATTTATGTCACAGACAGTAATGCAGGTCATCAGCATACTTTGGATCATTGCTAAGTAGAATTGTATCATTGTTTCCGAATACAGAAACAGGACAAACACCAGATACAGCCATGCTGAAGACATTGCTGATTTGGGCCGTGTTTGCTGCAAGTCTTCCTCCTCCATCCACTCAGAGCTGCTTCAAAGCCAGTGAGTCTCAGTGTCGTGATGTGGACTTCACTCCAGGATCTGACCTGGCAGGAGAAGGCTTTGACATAACCACCATGGAACGGAAAGGGGCCTTTGTTCTCGACATGAGCACTTGGCTCAAGAAGGACAAGTCCTGCACTCTGTGTAAAAATCCCTACATGGAAGGTCAAACACAGAAGCTCCCGGTTTCTGTGGTGGACTGGAGACCGACTCAGAAGTGCAAAATGAAGTTGTCCAGCTCTGTCTACCAGTCTAGTGAGGACCTGGTGAACTCCGGCTCCTCCTCTATTGAGAACAACTGGAAGACAGATTTGCAGATAATGACTCCAAAGGGCGAGGGATCACTGATGCTGGCAGGCAGTAACTCCAAGCTGGCTGAATATTCAATGGAGAAAACCAAAAAAGACAAGTTCAGCTTCACCAGCCATGCTGTTTCATGTGGATATTACAGGTAGGATGTGTGGTTTAACAGTGCTGTCTCAAGTTGGTTTATATTTAATATTATACAAACACACCATCATTCATCTTTGTTGTTGAGATCTACTTTATGGTCTGTCTTCTAGATATAGAGTTTCAAACAGTCCACTCCTGCACCCAGAGCTAGTCAAAGAATTTGGAAGTCTCCCTGAGATCTATGATGAGTCTTCAAAACACCTCTATTACAAGCTGATTGACAAGTTTGGTACTCATTATATCACTAAGGTGAATATCAGATTTCCAAAACAGAGTATGGAGCAGACTTATCCACTTCAATCTTCAAAATTTTAGAAGGAAAACACATGTGGTTTTGTAGACTGAATATATTGTGGCTGTGTTCAGGTGACTCTTGGAGGAGAGGTTCGATCTGTGACCAGCATCAAGGAGTGTGAGGCGTCCCTACAGGGTCTGAGTGTGGACGAGGTGAAGATGTGTCTTGATATGGAGGCTTCTGCCAGCAAAGGACCGGTTGCAAAACAGCAGGCTGAGGCTCACCACTGCAAGCAGTATAGGGACAAGTCTGTGAGCAAAAAGAGCTTTGCTAGCAGCTTCAGTGACAGGTTTGTTCTGCTCATCACATATGATGGTTACATTATGCCAAAATATATTAAATATTTAATCATTCTAAAAACATTATTTTTTTTTTTATCCAAAGGGATACAAATGTGATTGGTGGCTACACTCAGAGTGTCGACCTCCTTTTCTCAACAGATAACGACCCAAATGCCTTTAAGGAGTGGGTTGCATCTCTTCCTGCTCACCCTGATATCATTTCCTACTCGCTCGAGTCCATCCACAATTTGCTGCCAGAGAAGACACATGCAAAAGCACATTTGCGCAATGCCATCAAGGACTACATCCTCCAGAGGGGCCTGCTGAAAAAGTGCACAAGCCCATGTAAGATTGGTGTGAAGACCAACTCTATGGAGCCGTGCAAATGCAGCTGCGTAAACAACCCCCAGTTGTCCATAAACTGCTGCCCCGCTCAGAAAGGATCTGCTGAAGTCGCAGTTACTGTGATAAAAGCCACTGGCTTATATGGAGATATCTGGACCGCTACAGATGGATTCGTCAAGCTGCGCCTCAATAATAGATTCAGAGCCCAGACGCCCACAATACTGGATAACGACTCTCCAAAATGGAACTCTTATTTCCGTCTTGGAACTGAGGACCTTACTCGCTCTATCACCCTGACGCTGGAGGTGTTTGATGAGGAGAACAGTTCAGAAGAGCTGCTTGGGGCATGTAATTTTCAGCTGAAATCTGGTGTGGTCAATGAAGTCTGTGCACTCAATCATGGACTGCTGTATTATAAAGTGCAGGTGACGTGCATTCCCGGTTTGACTGGACCTTCGTGCTCAAAACTTAAGCCCTCTCCCATGGATGCACAGCTGGAGAAAGTGTACGTCTCCCGCAACGCTCGCCCGATTCCCACAGGCATGTTGTTGGAGTTGGGAGTGCTCCTCGATGAACGTATTCCCCGCTTCAACCAGAGCCACATCCTCAAAAATACAGGCTTTGAGTTGTAGACCAGTTCAGGTCTTTTTAAAAGCTTTTGCATTTTTAAACCAGTTATTATAATGCTTAAAGTAGAAAATAAATGCACATTATATTAACACATTATTGCTAAACCTTTCCTGTTCATTTGTACTGAAACTTGCCTTTTAAAGATTAATAATGTATCGTAAAACAACTCTTTCCTTTTTGTTTATTTCAGCAGCCACAGATTTTTTAAGTGCCAATATTGCATTAGTATTGAAACATCTTTAAACTAAAATAAAGAGGCTATAACACAATTCAAATAAATTTATTTGTGTCGTGCTTTTAACAATAGACATTGTCTCAAAGCAGCTTTACAGAAGTAAAGAAACAGAAAAATTATAAAGTTCAAAAGGAAAACCTCCCTGAGATGATATGAGGAAGAAACCTTGAGAGGAACCAGACTCAGAAGTGAACCTCATCCTCATTTGAGTGACACTGGACAGTCGATAATGTAAATGTAAATAATGTCATTTCTACAACAGTTTGTAGTCCAGTGGAATTGTGTAACCAACACTTGCCTATAACACTTGCCTTATGCTACAGTAACCCTGTAGCAAACAGACATTAGATAGACAATATTACATCCAGCACACAGATAAGCATCTTGTTTCTGTTCAGCTGTATTTGGATTGATTTAGATATAATTATCTCTGGTTGCCAGGCTTTAACAACATTTCTAGTACAACAACATCAGCTACAGATGTGAAATATCTACAATTAGCCAAAAAAAAAAATTAGAACTTAAAGAAGGGAGACATTTCTTTATTGTCTCAGTATTTATACTGTCATATTTTACTTGCACTTGCCCTATTGTAACACTCACAAACACTCATGCATAACACTCACAACTCACAAACAATAACACTCACAAACAAACAGTTTAAAATGTAACTCTGTCGCAGTACGTTGAACAAAACAACAGTACGTCGGGTTTCTTTGCATTAAAACCTAACCGTCTAGTTAGCCACAGTACATGGACTTAAAACGTAAGTTTAAAACAATGTCACAGTATGTCGGACAACAAAACACTGCCTTGGGTTATTGCTTTAAACTACAGAGCCGTGGTCCTTCGGGCTCCCTACACTATCACCAGTTAGAAACACATTTAACTATAATTTGGCCACCACACTGCGTAGGGCTAATTCAGTTACTTTAGAATCTTAACAGAATTATAATAAACTCACAACAATATTCAGTTACTTTAGAAACCTGTAATCTTAAGCACTTTGCTTCAGTTACTTTAGAAACAACAATTCACACACAATTCTGTCACACACTGTGTTTAGGGTTAATTCAGTTCTGTTAGAATCTTAAACAGAAATGTAAAGAATAGACTTAACAACTCCGTTTGCTTATGATAATAAACTTTATTATATGTTCTATAGTAGTAGCTTCCTCCAAAGCAGAGTGGTACAGATACACTCCAAGCAGTTGACAAGATGTCTTTGCAAAGAATCCACAGGTGGATCGATACTTTTTAAAATATTTGCACTTAATATTTTATGTTATTATTTTCTACGTTTCCTGCTCATATATGCTCCACATGTCTTTTATAAAGCATAATAAAAGTATCATGGAGCAAATGTTTCTTGAAATAGTGCTGTATTGTGGAACAATAATATTGCATTGCATGTCCAGTAAGTTTAGTTATTACATTTGCAAGTTTTAAAAAAACCACAAAACTTACAGAAAGCTACATGTGCACTTGATTTTGAGTTAGAAGGTGTGTCCATCAGGGAAGAACAACATACTGGCTATTACTTTTTCTATTTGATTCAAAATAAAACATTGATTTAGATAATTCATATGTGTTTTGTTCTACAAACAGACACAAAAGACTTTTCTTTGTGTTTCTTTGCCTTAAAACCTAACCGTTTACTTAACCACAGTACATGGACTTAAAACGTAAATTTAAACCACTGGTACAGTCTGTCAGACAACCCCACACTACCTCTGGTTATTGCTTTAAACTCTACAGAGCCACAGTGCGTCAGGCTCTTTACACTATCACTGTTTCACTTACTTTAGAAACACTTTTAGCTATAATTCAACTGCCACACTGCTTCAGGCTGATTCAGTTACTTTAGAATCTTAACAGAATTATAACAAACACACAACAATTTTCATTACTTTAGAAACCTATCGGCTTCAGCACTTTGCTTCAGTTACTTTAGAAACAACAATTCACATCCAACTCTGTCACCACACAGTGTCAGGTTAATTCAGTTCTGTTAGAATCTTAAACAGAAATGTACAGAATAGGCTTAACAATAACTCCTCCTGCTTATGATCAATAAACTCTACTCTATGTTCTATTCCACACTAAAACTTTCTTTGCTAGGTTTTGTTAAATGAGGGGGTTCCCTGAATCACAAAAAGTGTAAAAGAAGAAAATTCCTCTTTTCTTACCTTTCCCACTTTTTTTTTTGGAATCCCTCCTGGCTGGCTCGCCAATGTAAGAAATAAAAAAATGTGTGTAAAAATAAGACGATGATGGTGAAGATCTTAATGAAGAACAAGAAGTTTATTCCAGCATAGCAATGACAAAATACATGAAGTGAACTCCGGGTTCATCGGAGTCAGTAAGAGCCCCGAGCAAATCCTGCTCAAGCATTTTATACTTTTTTCCCTTTTGGTAATTTAAATGAGGTTCTGCTTTGAATATGTATTGAGTGTAAGAACTGAGTGTCTCCCAAATGGCTGGGTCACACCTTGTTGTCTAGATAATGTCTTTAAATGTTAATCATGGTCATGTACACCTTGGCTTGTTATTGTTACAATTGTTATCAACCAAATGCTCACTTTAAATAGTAATCGCGGTCACGTAGACCCTTTGTTCGTGGCGATCCTTGATGTCCCGCTGCCGCAGCCATACTAACTATTGAGTCAAGTTCATACATTTAGGGTCCTAAACGTATTACCTTATGATACTTAAACCTTTTTAGGAATGAGCTCTTTTAGATGTGTATCTTGGGGTGGAATTTGGGTGCATTTATCTGTAATTACTTACACTATATAAAAACTATATAAAATATGAAAATATAAGTGGAGAAATAATATATATACACATGCATAAATATACATATACATAAATGTGTATGGTATTTTTAAAGATTGTCCTTAAAGTGTCCAGGTGCCGTATGGTGTGTAAATAGTGTATAAAGTGGTGCTGAGCTGTGCAAGTCCAGAGTTAAAGTGACAGACAGTCCAGAGTTAAAGTGTCAGTGCAAAAAAAGGTGTGCATAAAAACAGTGTAGATGGAGATAGAGGTCCAGTACTAGATGCTGGGTGTTCCCTGATTTAGACTCCAAATGGCCTGTGGGAAGAAGCTTCTCCTCATTCTCTCTGTGTTTGCTTTCAAGGAGCAGAAGCATTTCCCTGATCGCAACAAAGAAAAGAGTCCATTGTTGGGATGCTGGGATCTTTTACAATCTTCCTGGCTCTGGTCCGGCACTGCATGCCGTAGATGTCCTGCAGGTTAGGGAGCTCAGTGTGGATGGTACATTCAGCTGATCACACCACCCTCTGGCCCTTCAGCTCGGCTGTGGACATCACTAGGCCCTTCAGCTCAGCTGTGGATGTCGCTCGGGCCTTCAGCTCGACTGTGGACGTCGCTCGGCCCTTCAGCTCGGCTGTGGATGTCGCTCGGCTGTGGACATCACTCAGCCCTTGCTCGGCCGCCACCGTGTGCCTTGCTCCCCCCCACCTGCCTCACGCTGTGCCTTGCTCCCGTTAACTGCCTCATTGTGTGCCTCGCTCCCCTTCCTGGACCTCTTCGGGATTGTCATTAAGACAGTATTGGTGCCACACCTTCGGGGGTGGGGGTACTGTCAGGATTCAGCCAGACTTTGGCCACATGCTTTTCTTTATTCTGTGTCACGTGTCTGCCCCGCCCTTGTCTCTTCCTCCCCACCTCTGCACATCTGTTCCTCATGTGTTTAATTATGTATTTAACTGTGCCGCATTGCCTATGGCAGCACAGTATCCTTCTCGTCATCTGTCGTCGTGTCATGTCTGGTATCGTCTGTGTCCTTGTCCCTGTTCCGTGTGTTTTAGTCAATAAATCCAGTTTATTTTACGCTATCCTGCATTTGGGTCTTTTTTTATCCCCGTGTCCCTGACAGCTACATCTACTTTTCCTGTTCATTTGTGCTGCAGCTGTCTTTTCTAAGGCCTAATAAATGTGTCATGGAGCAAATGATTCTTGAAATAATGCTGTATTGTGGAAAAATAAACATATTGTATGGCCTGTGCAGTAAATTTATGAATTACATTTGCAAGTTTTATAAAACCACAAAACTTTCAGCAAGTGGGAGGAGCTACATGTGCACTTGATTTGCACTGGGAAGGTGTGTCCACCAGAGCAGAACAAAATACTGGCTACTGTTTTTCTCTTTGATTCTAAATAATTCAAAATAATTTGATTTAGATCATTCATATGTGTTTTCTTCTACACAGACACACATAAGACTTGACCAGCTCTGCACACCTGAGGTGAGTTAAAACAATTCATAGAAAACAGTGGAGTGGAGAGGCTCAAACCCGGATCTCAGTCTTCAACCAATCCACCAGCAGTGATGCGAATCAGACCAAAATGCAGGCTTCCAGTGCCTACCAATTTATTAATAAAAACATAAAGGAAATTTACACTTAAAAAAACAAATGTACTCTAAACATGGCAAAGGTTCACACATAAACGTAGCAATGTTGACAACATTCACATCGATGTGATAAAGACAATGACAAACACACAGAGAACAAGATAAACATATATAGACATACTAATCAAGGTGAATAAGGAACAGGTGAAACATTAGCCAGGTAAGAGCGTAGCAAAACCCAAATAGAAACCAGTGCCCTAATGGTCCGGCCAGTAACCATCCTAGCTCTTGACATTACTCCCCCTTTAGGGCGTGTCTCCTGGATAGACCTTGAATTTACACAAAGAAAATAAAATTTAGAGTGGTACTGATTTGCCCCAAGCAGTTCATTAACAAGATGTCTCTGCAAAGAATCCACAGGTTGATCGATAACCGGGTCCTTGAAGATGCACTGAGCATGTACCACTGGGTCTGAAACAAGGGTGAGTCGTTCTGTAATGTTTGCGGGCGTTAACCACAGCTTGTGATGAAAATTACCAATATTTAAGCAGCTGTCCTGTAAAAAAGGGAGACTCAAGAGGGTGTTTTGGATCCATGCAAAGTGTGCACACGGTAGATGGCTTTTTCTCTGTGGATGACATTCAGCAGTAAATATCCAAGCAGGTTTAATAATCCATTTGAGGGTTTTGGATTTCTTCTTGAGATTGATGTTAAGGGTAAAGCCACAAAGCTGAACACTGGTATGAATTGCTGGTAGAAATTCCTGGGTGCTGTTCCTGATTTTTTTTACTTAACCTTTAAAAAAAAAAAAACAAATACAGTTTTGTTGGAAACCATTGGCTTGACACAGATACTTGATTTAATTGAGGTTGAGGCTTTGACCGGGCTATCCTAAACTCGTTCTGGTCCTTTTTTGTTTTAACCACTTCAGTGTGTCTTTGGCATTGTGTTTAAGGTATGATGCCACCACCATCAATGTGGGATGGGGCTCTCAGTGTATTGTCCCATTTTTTTATTTTCTGCCAAATGTATGATGTATTACATTTTGGTCTCACCAGGCCAGAGAACCTTATATGTTTGATGAGTTCCTACATACTTTTTGGAATACTCATATGTGGGTCACCCAACTATTTATAATTAACAGCATTTAGATTATCCAGAAAGACCTACATTTTAATCTCATTTTATATAACTGAGCAATTGAGGGTTAAATGCCTTGCTCAAGGGCAAAATGGTGGCAGATTGGCGGACCGGGGATTCAAACTCACAACCTTCCAATCAGTAGTACTACATCTTAACCACTAGGCTACCCCTATGGACCCCAATGTTATCTGCTGTTGTAAGCCTAACCTCTTCAAGGCTAGACAGCCATCACTAGCTTTCACCAAATACAATAGTCTTGAATCACACATAGTAGGAGCAACATTTCAATGGTCTTTTCAAAGCCCAGAATGAGAACTGACAGGTGCTTCAGAACCAAGTCCAAACCTGGTCAGTACTCCATCAATGGCTAAAGCAGCTATCCCCATATCAAGCTCTAAAAGGTGGGACTGCACTATGACCTGGGTGCATTGATGGATGTGTTTGTATGTGCAGCAGCCATGTGGAGGTGTTCAGAGTCACCTTGGGCTGTCTGCATGCTACTGCAACTGTAGGGGGAAGCCAAGCTTGCAAGCCTGCTGGAGAACCAGGAGCTCAGCCAAACTTTTACATTTGCCCAACAGCTCTGAGACAACTGTCAAAGGTGGTTGCTTGCAGAGGTGGAAGTACTTAGTCAGCCTAGTATTAGTTTATTGCCCAGGTACTGGAAGAGAGTAGTAGAGTCCAGTGCCACTGTCTGTCATTGCTTTTAGAAGTGCTTCAGCTGGCTGAGGACAATTTTGAGGTATATCCAGGAAGCTCCATCGCTTATTCCACTCTCTCTCCTTCAGCTATTCCTCCTCCTGTCCTGGCAGCTCCATGAACCTGGTTTTCCCATGCATCTCCCGCTGTTTCAGTCTGTCTTCATCTTTAGTTTGGCACCTCTGAGCCATGGGTGTAAAAAACCCTAGATGGGAGGACATATATTGAAGCTCACGGTTTCTCTGGTGGACTCAAGAGCAAGTCAGAAATGACTGTCCAGCTCCATTTACCAGTTCAGCAAGTCAATTGTCAGCACCAGTGCCTCCAGGTACCTCTGTCACCAGCATTAAGGAGTACCTGGTGTCTCCTTAGATTAGTTAAAATGTTTATACTAGAGCAGATTATAGCTTTCAAAAACTACACCAGGTTACGTATGTAACCCGGTTCCCTGAGAGGGGAACGAGACGCTGCGTCAGTGCTGACGCTATGGGAATGCTTCTTTGAGGAAGTTGTGTCTGAAGCTCTGTGTGCACACAGAGCTTCAGACACAACTTCCTCAAAGAAGCATTCCCATAGCGTCAGCACTGATGCAGCGTCGAGTTCCCTCGAAAGGGAACTCTATTTGGTTCCATAAAAAGATGTTAAAGTAAAATAAATCATGCAAAACTGTGCAAAAATTTTAGGCAGGTGTGAAGAAATGTGGTAAAGACTGCTTTCAAAAAACGATTAAATTATACTAAAAATATATTTTGATTGTTTATTTTTATAAATATGCTGAGTGAACAAGAAAAAAATTTAAATCACATCGATATATTTGGTGTGAGGACCCTTTGGCTCCAAACCAGCATAAATTCTTACACTTGTAAACTTTGTACAGTCAGGTATTTCATAGGAGCAGAGTCAGATGTATCATTAACCAATTATACCAAGAAGGTGCTAATGATAATCAATTTCATATGTAGGTTGAAACCCAGTCATTAACTGAAACAGAAACTAAGGCTTAGAAACTAAGAAGAGGTTTACACAGGTTACACACACAGGTTTTCACACTTTTTTAAACCTTATGACTATTTATAGACAAGTAAATGTAGTCCTGCCCATGTCTTGTCCTCGTGCATAAATACCTGGTTTAGAACTAATGAAGAACATTTGCTTAGGAGAGCCTCAGCTATAACACAGGTTATATCTACGTAATCACACATCGAGGTAAGCAAAATGATGCCCAAATGTCCACTTTTAATGGACATTTTCACAATTTATTTTTCAATTATGTATATAGACAACTTTATTTCAGCAAATATTTTGAATGATAGATTTATGTTTCAAACTTTTAATTAAAATTTATATTTTTTGCCCTTATACAGAGCGACTTACAAAAGTGTTTTAAAGTCTCTATCGATGAATACATTAACACTGGGTCACTAGGTTTCAAACTTTGGATACCATCAACCTAAAACACTGTTCAGGTTTTTTTTAAATCCAATAATTATTTAATTTTTGTAATAATGTATAAATTAATTGTTCATTCTTTTTTTTATATATATAATATTGCATTTTAAACTGAGAAAAGTAGGAAGGAGTTCTATGAGGGCAGAAATAAAGAAGCTTTCTGAATCAGGAGTCTGTGTTGTTTAATGGTAGATCATATATTTAATTATTTCGATTACTTGCACACAATGTCTTCCTCTTGGTGAAGCAGTTAGTATTGCCATCCCAGACAGTAATGCAGGTCGTCAGCATACTTTGGATCATTGTTAAGTAGAATTGTATTATTGCTTCAGAATACAGAAACAGGACAAACACCAGATACAGCCATGCTGAAGACATTGCTGATTTGGGGCGTGTTTGCTGCAAGTCTTCCTCCTCCATCCACTCAGAGCTGCTTCAAAGCCAGTGAGTCTCAGTGTCGTGATGTGGACTTCACTCCAGGATCTGACCTGGCAGGAGAAGGCTTTGATATAACCACCATGGAACGGAAAGGGGCCTTCGTTCTCGACATGAGCACATGGCTCAAGAAGGACAAATCCTGCACTCTGTGTAAAAATCCCTACATGGAAGGTCAAACACAGAAGCTCCCAGTTTCTGTGGTGGACTGGAGACCGACTCAGAAGTGCAAAATGAAGTTGTCCAGCTCCGTCTACCAGTCTAGTGAGGCCCTGGTCAGCTCCAGCTCCTCCTCTATTGAGAACAACTGGAAGACAGAACTGCAGATAATGACTCCAAAGGTCGAGGGATCACTGATGCTGGCAGGCAGTAACTCCAAGCTGGCTGAATATTCAATGGAGAAAACCAAAAAAGACAAGTTCAGCTTCACCAGCCATGCTGTTTCATGTGGATATTACAGGTAGGCTGTGTGGTTTAACAGTGCTGTCTAAAGTTGGTTTATATTTAATATTATACAAACACACCATCATTCATCTTTGTTGTTGAGATCTACTTTATGGTCTGTCTTCTAGATACAGAGTTTCGAACAGTCCACTCCTGCACCCAGAGCTAGTCAAAGAATTTGGAAGTCTCCCTGAGGTCTATGATGAGTCTTCAAAACACCTCTATTACAAGCTGATTGACAAGTTCGGTACTCATTATATCACAAAGGTGAATTTCAGATTTCCACAACAGTGTATGGAGCAGACTCATCCACTTCAATCTTCAAAGTTTTAGAAGGAAAACACATGTGGTTTTGTAGACTGAATATATTGTGGCTGTGTACAGGTGACTCTTGGAGGAGAGGTTAACTCTGTGACCAGCATTAAGGAGTGTGAGGCGTCCTTAGAGGGTCTGAGTGTGGATGAGGTGAAGATGTGTCTTGATATGGAGGCTTCTGTCAGCATAGGATCAGCTGCAAACTGGCAGGCTGAGGCTCACCACTGCAAGCAGGATAGGGACAAGTCTTTGAGCAAAAAGAGCTTTGCTAGCAGCTTCAGTGACAGGTTTGTTCTGCTCATCACATATGTGTGTTACATTATGCCAAAATATATTAAATATTCAATCATTCTAAAACCATAATTTCTTTTTATCCAAAGGGATACAAATGTGATTGGTGGCTACACTCAGAGTGTCGACCTCTTTTTCTCATCAAATAATGACCCAAATGCCTATAAGGAGTGGGTTGCATCTGTTCCTGCTCACCCTGATATCATTTCCTACTCGCTCGAGTCCATTCACAATTTGCTGCCAGCGAAGAAACATGCACAAGCACATTTGCGCAATGCCATCAAGGACTACATCCTCCAGAGGGGTCTGCTGAAAAACTGCACAAGCCCATGTAATATTGGTGTGAAGACCAACTCTAAGGAGCCGTGTGAATGCAGCTGCATAAACAACCCCCAGTTGTCCATGAACTGCTGCCCCGCTCAGAAAGGATCTGCTGAAGTCACAGTTACTGTGATAAAAGGCACCGGTTTATATGGAGATTTCTGGACCGCGACAGATGGATTCGTCAAGCTGAGCCTCAATAATAGATTCAGAGACAAGACGCGCACAATATTGAATAACAACTATCCTAACTGGAATGCTGATTTCCATCTTGGAACTGAGGACCTTAGTAGCGCTATCACCCTGAAGCTGGAGGTGTTTGATGAGGACAACTTTTCAGAAGAACGGCTTGGGGCATGTAATCTTCACCTGAAATCTGGTGTGGTCAATGAAGTCTGTGCACTCAATCATGGACTGCTGTATTATAAAGTGCAGGTGACGTGCATTCCCGGTTTGACTGGTCCTTCATGCTCGAAACACATGCCCTCTCCAATGGATGCACAGCTGGAGAAAGTGTACATCTCCCGCAACGCTCGCCCGATTCCCACAGGCATGTTGTTGAAGATGGGAGTGCTCCTCGATGAACGTATTCCCCGCTTCAACCAGAGCCACATCCACAAAGATACAGGCTTTGAGTTGTAGACCAGTTCAGGTCTTTTTAAAAGCTTTTGCATTTTTAAACCAGTTATTATAATGCTTAAAGTAGTAGTAGGTGCAAATAATAATGCCACATTAGTAACAAATATTTCTTGATCATCTGTACTGTCATTTGCCTTTTTTTAATGCCTAATAAAACTCTCACAAAAAAACATAGTGTTTGTGTAACTTGTGTAATTTCTCAATAACATATTCACAGCAATAATTAGAACGTTTAAATTAAATGAATATTTGCACTTAATACATGTATGTCCTTATTATCTATGTTTCCTGCTCATATATGCTCCACATGTCTTTTTTAAAGCCTAATAAAAGTATCATGGAGCAAATGATTCTTGAAATAATGTTGTATTGTGGAAAAATAAACATATTGTATTGCATGTAAGTTTAGGGATTACATTTGCAAGTTTTAAATAAACCACAAAACTTACAGAAAGTGGGAGGAGCTGGTAATTACTTTTTTCTATTTGATTCAAAATAAAGCTTTGAGAGCAGTGAGAGAGCAGCACCTTCCCATGTGGGATGGACATGTGTCCTAACCTTACCTTCAAAAGTGCTCCAAGTATCTATGAAGCCTACATTGTTATCATAGCACCACCTGGACATCTGGCAGTTTAGAGACCATAACCTGCTGTGAGCTACATCGCCATGTCACATTGAGATTGTGCCAGAGCAAAATACACACATATTTATACACAATATCTACTATATTTCTCTTAGTAACCTCTGAGTGATGAATGCATAGATCATTAGCTTCTACATGAAAAACTACTTTAGAGAACCTATGCTTGCTTAGGACCCTAAGATTACCTGCTATGTCTAGGGCCCTGGCTCCCAGACTAACCCAAACTGCCTTTCTCGCAAAGCCAAAAGTCAACTTTAAAATACTTATCTAACCCCAATCTGCACCACACCACCTTCAGAACACTAGCACAGCTTTGATGGACCGACCAGCACTCAGTGTACATGAAAGAAATAGGACAAGGCTCTTCTCTGTCTTGGTACCCTGGTTCCCTTTCGAGGGAACTCGACACTGCGTCAGTGCTGGCGCTATGGGAACGCTTTATTATAATGCTTAAAGTAGTAGTAGGTGCAACTAATAATGCCACATTACTAAAAATATTTCTTGATCATCTGAACTGTCATTTGCTTTCTCTCACAAAATAACATAGTGTTTGTGTAACTTGTGTAATTTCACAATAGCATATTCACAGCAACAATTAGAATGTTTAAATTGAATATTTGCACTTAATATTTGTATGTCCCATAAGCACAAATAACAGTGAGAGACCTCACCCCGACCCGATGGCGCAGGGAAACGACCCTCTCGTTCACCTGGGTGAACTCCAAAACATGGCCGCTGAGCTGGGTGGCTGTTATTTGTGCTTATAGGCCAAATGGCAGTGTAGAGTACCCGACCTTCTTGGCGACTCTGGGAGGGGTGTTAGAAAGTGCCCCGACCGGGGACTCCGTCGTTCTACTGGGGGACTTCAACACTCACGTGGGCAGCGACAGTGACACCTGGAGGGGCATGATTGGGTGGAACGGCTCCCCCAAACTGAACCTGAGTGGTGTTCTGTTATTGGACTTCTGTGCTAGTCACAGTTTGTCCATAACGAACACCATGTTCAAGCATAAGGGTGTCTATCAGTACACATGGCACCAGGACACCCTAGGTCGAAAGTCGATGATCGACTTTGTGGTTGTTTCATCTGACCTCCGGCCGTATGTCTTGTACACTCTGGTAAAGAGAGGGGCAGAGCTGTCAACTGATCACCACCTGGTGGTGAGTTGGGTCCGAGGGCAGGGGAGGAAGTTGGACAGACTTGGCAGACCCAAACGTACTGTGAGAATCCGCTGGGAACGTTTGGCAGAGTCACCTGTCAGAGAAATCTTAAACTCTCACCTCCGGCAGAGCTTCAACCAGATCCCGTGGGAGGTTGGAGACATTGAGTCCGAGTGGACCATGTTCTCCACCTCCATTGTCGATGCATCCGCACGGAGCTGTGGCCGTAAGGTCTCTGGTGGCTGTCGTGGTGGCAATCCCCGAACCCAGTGGTGGACTCCGGAAGTAAGGGATGCCATCAAGCTGAAGAAGGAGTCCTATCAAGCCTAGTTGGCTTGGGGGCCTCCGGAGGCAGCTGATAGTTACCGGAGGGCCAAGCAAGCTTCAGCCCGGGTGGTTGCAGAGGCAAAAACTCGGGTCTGGGAGGAGTTCGGTGAGGCCATGGAGAAGGACTATCGGTTGGCCTTGAAGAAATTCTGGCAAACCGTCGGGCTCCTCAGGAGGGGTAAGCAGTGCCCTGCTCACACTGTTTACAGTGGGAGTGGGAATCTGCTGACTTCGACTGGTGACATCCTCGGACGGTGGAAGGAGTACTTCGAGGATCTCCTCAACTCCACCAACATGTCTTCTATTCAGGAAGCAGAGGTGGAGGGCTTGGTTGTGGACTTGTCGATCCCCCAAGCTGAGGTCACTGAGGTAGTTGAGAAGCTCCTCGGTGGCAAGGCACCGGGGGTGGATGAGATCCGCCCCGAGTACCTTAAGTCTCTGGATGTTGTGGGGCTGTCAAGGTTGACACGCCTCTGCAACATCGTGTGGCGGTTGGGGACAGTGCCTCTGGACTGGCCGACTGGGGTGGTGGTCCCTCTGTTTACGAAGGGGGACCGGAGGGTGTGTTCTAACTACAGGGGGATCACACTCCTCAGCCTCCCCGGTTAAGTCTATGCCAGGGTACTGGAGAGGAGAATTCGGCAGATAGTCGAACCTTGGATTCGGGAGGAACAATGCGGATTTCGTCCTGGTCGTGGAACACTGGACCATCTCTATACCCTCACCAGGGTGCTGGAGGGTTCATGGGAGTTTGCCCAACCAGTCCACATGTGTTTTGTAGATCTGGAGAAGGCATTTGACTGTGTCCCTCGTGGTGACCTGTGGGGGGTGCTCTGGGACTATGGGGTTCGGGGCCCTCTGCTAAGGGCTGTCCGGTCCCTATATGACCGGAGCAGGAGTTTAATTCGCATTGCCGGCAGTAAGTCAGACTTGTTCCCGGTGCATGTTGGACTCCGGCAGGGCTGCCCATTGTCACCGGTCCTGTTTATTATTTATATGGACAGGATTTCTAGGCGCAGTCGGGGGCCGGAGGGAGTCCGGTTTGGGGACCACAGGATTTCGCCTCTGCTTTTTGCAGATGATGTTGTCCTGTTGGCTTCTTCAATTCAGGACCTTCAGCATGCACTGGGACGGTTTGCAGCCGAGTGTGAAGCAGCGGGGATGAG
Source organism: Tachysurus fulvidraco (assembly GCF_022655615.1). Taxonomy (NCBI): domain Eukaryota; kingdom Metazoa; phylum Chordata; class Actinopteri; order Siluriformes; family Bagridae; genus Tachysurus; species Tachysurus fulvidraco. The sequence goes on from NC_062532.1 coordinate 23,141,931, forward strand.
AATCAGCACCTCCAAGTCCGAGGCCATGGTTCTCAGCCGGAAAAGGGTGGCTTGCTCCCTTCAGGTTGGTGGAGAGCTCTTGCCTCAAGTGGAGGAGTTTAAGTATCTTGGGGTCCTGTTCACGAGTGAGGGAAGGATGGAGAGGGAGATCGACAGGCGGATTGGTATATCTTCTGCAGTGATGCGGTCGATATACCGATCTGTTGTGGTGAAGAAAGAGCTGAGCCGCAAGGCGAAGCTCTCTATTTACCAGTCGATCTACGTTCCTACCCTCACCTATGGTCATGAGCTTTGGGTCATGACCGAAAGGACAAGATCCCGGATACAGGCGGCCGAAATGAGTTTCCTTCACAGGGTGGCTGGGCGCACCCTTAGAGATAGGGTGAGGAGCTCAGTCACTCAGGAGGAGCTCAGAGTAGAGCCATTGCTCCTCCACATTGAGAGGGGTCAGCTGAGGTAGCTCGGGCATCTGTTTCAGATGCCTCCTGGACGCCTCCATGGGGAGGTGTTCCGGGCATGTCCAACCGGGAGTAGGCCCCGGGGAAGGCCTAGGACACGCTAGAGGGACTATGTCTCTCGGCTGGCCTGGGAACGCCTCGGTATTCCCCGGAAGAGCTGGAGGAAGTGTCTGGGGAGAGGGAAGTCTGGGAGTCACTGCTTAGACTGCTGCCCCCGCGACCCGGCCCGGGATAAGCGGTAGAAAATGAATGGATGGATGGATATTTGTATGTTATTATTATATTTTATGTTTTTATTTCATTATTATGTTTCCTGCTCATATATGCTCCACAAATCTTTTTAAAGCAAAATAAAAGTATCATGGAGCAAATGTTTCTTGAAATAGTGCTGTATTGTGGAAAAATAATATTGTATTGCATGTCCAGTAAGTTTAGTTATTACATTTGCAAGTTTTAAAAAACCTCAAAACTTACAGAAAGTGAATGTGAATTACAGAATGTGCAATTGATTTTGAGTTAGAAGGTGTGTCCATCAGGGCAGAACAACATACTGGTTATTAGTTTTTCTATTTGATTCAAAATAAAGCATTGATTTAGATAATTCATATGTGTTTTGTTCTACAAACAGACACAAAAGACTTTTCTTTGTGTTTCTTTGTGTTAAAACCTAACCGTTTACTTAACCACAGTACATGGACTTAAAACGTAAATTTAAACCACTGGTACAGTCTGTCAGACAACCCCACACTACCTCGGGTTATTGCTTTAAACTCTACAGAGCCACAGTGCGTCAGGCTCTTTACACTATCACTGTTTCACTTACTTTAGAAACACTTTTAGCTATAATTCAACTGCCACACTGCTTCGGGCTGATTCAGTTACTTTAGAATCTTAACAGAATTATAACAAACACACAACAATTTTCCTTACTTTAGAAACCTATCAGCTTCAGCACTTTGCTTCAGTTACTTTAGAAACAACAATTCACATCCAACTCTGTCACCACACTGCGTTGATTTAATTCAGTTCTGTTAGAATCTTAAACAGAAATGTACAGAATAGGCTTAACAATAACTCCTCCTGCTTATGATCAATAAACTCTACTCTATGTTCTATTCTACACTAAAACTAAAACTACAATAAACTCTATGTTCTATTCTACACTAAAACTTTCTTTGATAGGTTTTGTTAAATGAGGGGGTTCCCTGAATCACAAAAAGCATAAAAGAAGAAAATTCCTCTTTTCTTACCTTTCCCACTTTTTTTTTTTGGAATCCCTCCTGGCTGGCTCGCCAATGTAAGAAATAAAAAAATGTGTGTAAAAATAAGACGATGATGGTGAAGATCTTAATGAAGAACAAGAAGTTTATTCCAGCATAGCAATGACAAAATACATGAAGTGAACTCCGGGTTCATCGGAGTCAGTAAGAGCCCCGAGCAAATCCTGCTCAAGCATTTTATACTGTTTTCCCTTTTGGTAATTTAAATGAGGTTCTGCTTTGAATTTGTATTGAGTGTAAGAACTGAGTGTCTCCCAAATGGCTGGGTCACACCTTGTTGTCTAGCTAATGTCTTTAAATGTTAATCATGGTCATGTACACCTTGGCTTGTTATTGTTACAATTGTTATCAACCAAATGCTCACATTAAATGGTCTTCGCGGTCATGTAGTCCCTTTGTTCGTGGCGATCCTTGATGCCCTGCTGCCGCGGCCATACTAACTATTGAAACAAGTTCATACATTTAGGGTCCTAAACGTATTACCTTATGATACTTAAACCTTTTTAGGAATGAGCTCTTTTAGATGTGTATCTTGGTGTGAAATTTGGGTGCATTTATCTGTAATTACTTACACTATATAAAAACTATATAAAATATGAAAATATAAGTGGAGAAATAATGCATATACACATGCATAAACATACATATACATAAATGTGTGTGGTTTTTTTTAAAGATTGTCCTTAAAGTGTCCAGGTGCCGTATGGTGTGTAAATAGTGTATAAAGTGGTTCTGTGCTGTGCAAGTCCAGAGTTAAAGTGTCAGTGCAATAAAAGGTGTGCATAAAAACAGTGTAGTTGGAGAGAGAGGTCCAGAACTAGATGCTGGTTTCCTGATTTAGACTCCAAATGGCCTGCGGGAAGAAGCTTCTCCTCATTCTCTCCGTGTTTGCTTTCAAGGAGCAGAAGTGTTTCCCTGAACGCAACAAAGAAAAGAGTCAATTGGTGGGATGGGTGGGATCTGTGGGATCTTTTACAATCTTCCTGGCTCTGGTCCGGCACCGCATGTTGTAGATGTCCTGCAGGTTACGGAGCTCAGTGTGGATGGTACATTCAGCTGATCACCCTCTGGCCCTTTAGCTCGGCTGGGGCCGTTGCTTGGCTGTGGACATCACTCGGCCCTTGCTCGACCGCCACCGTGTGCCTTGCTCCACCCCACCTGCCTCACGCTGTGCCTTGCTCCCTGCAACTGCCTCGCAGTGTGCCTTGCTCCCCCCTCCTGGACCTCTTCGGGATTGTCATTAAAACAGGATTGGTGCGTCGGGAGCCACGCCTTAGGGGGTGGGGGTACTGTCAGGACTCAGCCAGACTTTGGCCACATGCTTTTCTTTATTCTGTGTCACGTGTCTGCCCCACCCTTGTCTCTTCCTCCCCACCTCTGCACATCTGTTCCTTATGTGTTTAATTGTGTATTTAACTATGCGTTTAACTATGCCTATGGCAGCACAGTATCCTTGTCGTCATCTGTCGTCGTGTCATGTCTGGTATCATCTGTGTCCTTGTCCCTATTCCGTGTGTTTTAGTCAATAAATCCAGTTTATTTTACGCTATTAGAAGTGACTGTCAAGCACCATTTACCAGTTCAGCAAGTCACTTGTCAGCACTAGCACCTCCAGGTGCCTCTGTCACTAGCATTAAGGAGTACCTGGTGTCTCCTTAGATTAGTTAAGACGTGTATACAGCTGATTATAGCTTTCAAAAACTCTATTTGGTCCCATAGAAAGCGGGTAGAGTAAAATAAATCATGTGCAAAAGTTTTAGGCAAGTGTAAAGAAATGTGGTAAAGTAAGACTGCTTTCAAAAATATATTTAGATAATACTAAAATATATTTTAATTGTTTATTTTTATCACTATGGAGAGTAAACAGAAAAAAAATTTAAATCACATCGATATTTGGTGTGAGGACCCTTTGGCTCCAAACAAGCATCAACAGTGAATTTGAGCACAAAGTCAGGGATTTTCTAATGAAAACCAACTTCATATGTAGGTTGAAACCCAGTCATTAACTGAAACAGAAAAAAATAAAAAGGGTGAGGAATAAACAAACTGTGGCACCATGTCAAACCTGTGCATAGCAACAAGACCCAAGTTTCTTCTACTGTCTCAGCAAGGTCTCTCCCAGGAACAGATTTTAAAGCATTTTTACTTTACAGCATGTTTGAACACTTGCCTAAAACCTTTGCTCTATACACAGTACTGTGTTCTGTTCTCTACACAGAAAACTTACACATGAAACAGATTTGCATTTTCTGATTAATAATAACACCTCATGCACACAGGGTTTCACACTTTTTTTTTTTTTACCTTCTGACTATTTATAGACAAGTAAATCTAGTCCTGCCCATGTCTTGATTTTGTGTATAAATACCCTGTTTAGAACCAAAGAAGAACATTCACTTAGAAGAGCTTCAGATATAAGTACACAGGTTATATCTGCGCAATCACACATCAAGGTAAGCAAAATGATGCCTAAATTTTATTTATGTCCACTTTTAATGGACATTTTCACAATTTATTTTTCAATTGTGTATATTGACAACTTTCAGAAAATATATTGAATGATAAATTTATATTTCAAACTTTTAATTAAAATTGATATTTTTTGCCCTTATACAGAGCGACTTACAAAAGTGTTTTAAAGTCTCTATCGATGAATACATTAACACTGGGTCACTAGGTTTCAAACTTTGGATACCATCAACCTAAAACACTGTTCAGGTTTTTTTTTAATCCAATAATCATTTAATTTTTGTAATAAGGTATAAATTAATTGTTCATTCTTTTTTATATATATAATATTGCATCTTAAACTGAGAAAAGTAGGAAGGAGTTCTATGTGGGCAGAAATAAAGAAGCTTTCTGAATCAGGAGTCTGTGTTGTATAATGGTAGATCATACATTTAATTATTTGGATTACTTGCACACAATGTCTTCCTCTTGGTGAAGCAGTTAGTATTGCCATCCCAGACAGTAATGCAGGTCATCAGCATACTTTGGATCATTGCTAAGTAGAATTGTATCATTGCTTCAGAATACAGAAACAGGACAAACACCAGATACAGCCATGCTGAAGACATTGCTGATTTGGGCCGTGTTTGCTGCAAGTCTTCCTCCTCCATCCACTCAGAGCTGCTTCAAAGCCAGTGAGTCTCAGTGTCGTGATGTGGACTTCACTCCAGGATCTGACCTGGCAGGAGAAGGCTTTGACATAACCACCATGGAACGGAAAGGGGCCTTCGTTCTCGACATGGGCACTTGGCTCAAGAAGGACAAGTCCTGCACTCTGTGTAAAAATCCCTACATGGAAGGTCAAACACAGAAGCTCCCAGTTTCTGTGGTGGACTGGAGACCGACTCAGAAGTGCAAAATTAAGTTGTCCAGCTCCGTCTACCAGTCTAGTGAGGCCCTGGTCAGCTCCAGCTCCTCCTCTATTGAGAACAACTGGAAGACAGAATTGCACATATTGACTCCAAAAGTCCAGGGATCACTGATGCTGGCAGGCAGTAACTCCAAGCTGGCTGAATATTCAATGGAGAAAACCAAAAAAGACAAGTTCAGCTTCACTAGCCATGCTGTTTCATGTGGATATTACAGGTAGGATGTGTGGTTTAACAGTGCTGTCTAAAGTTGGTTTATATTTAATATTATACAAACACACCATCATTCATCTTTGTTGTTGAGATCTACTTTATGGTCTGTCTTCTAGATACAGAGTTTCGAACAGTCCACTCCTGCACCCAGAGCTAGTCAAAGAATTTGGAAGTCTCCCTGAGATCTATGATGAGTCTTCAAAACACCTCTATTACAAGCTGATTGACAAGTTTGGTACTCATTATATCACAAAGGTGAATTTCAGATTTCCAGAACAGAGTATAGAGCAGACTCATCCACTTCAATCTTCAATGTTTTTTAAGGAAAACACATGTGGTTTTGTAGACTGAATATATCATGTCTGTGTTCAGGTGACTCTTGGAGGAGAGGTTAACTCTGTGACCAGCATTAAGGAGTGTGAGGCATCCCTACAGGGTCTGAGTGTGGACGAGGTGAAGATGTGTCTTGATATGGAGGCTTCTGTCAGCATAGGATCAGCTGTAAACTGGCAGGCTGAGGCTCACCATTGCAAGCAGGATAAGGACAAGTCTTTGAGTAAAAAGAGCTTTGCTAGCAGCTTCAGTGACAGGTTTGTTCTGCTCATCACATATCTTGGTTACATTATGCCAAATTATATTAAATATTCAATCATTCTAAAAACATAATTTCTTTTTTATCCAAAGAGATACAAATGTGATCGGTGGCTACACTCAGAGTGTTGACCTCCTTTTCTCATCTAATAATGACCCAAATGCCTATAAGGAGTGGGTTGCATCTCTTCCTGCTCACCCTGATGTCATTTTCTACACGCTCGAGTCCATACACAATTTGCTGCCAGCGAAGACACATGCACGAGCACATTTGCGCAATGCCATCAAGGACTACATCCTCCAGAGGGGCCTGCTGAAAAACTGCACAAGCCCATGTAATATTGGTGTGAAGTCCAACTCTAAGGAGCCGTGCGAATGCAGCTGCGTAAACAACCCCCAGATGTCCATAAACTGCTGCCCCGCTCAGAAAGGATCTGCTGAAGTCAAAGTTACTGTGATAAAAGGCACCGGGTTATATGGAGATTTCTGGGATGGGACAGATGGATTCGTCAAGCTGAGCCTTAATAATAGATTCAGAGACAAGACGGGCACAATATTGAATAACAACTATCCTGTATGGAACGCTGATTTCCATCTTGGAACTGAGGACCTTACTAGCTCTATCAGCCTGAAGCTGGAGGTGTTTGATGAGGACAGAAGTTCACAAGATCTTCTTGGAACATGTAAACTTCACCTGAAATCTGGTGTGGTCAATGAAGTCTGTGCACTCAAACATGGACTGCTGTATTATAAAGTGCAGGTGACGTGCATTCCCGGTTTGACTGGTCCTTCATGCTCAAAACTTAAGCCCTCTCCCATGGATGCACAGCTGGAGAAAGTGTACGTCTCCCGCAACGCTCGCCCGATTCCCACAGGCATGTTGTTGAAGATGGGAGTGCTCCTCAATGAACGTATTCCCCGCTTCAACCAGAGCCACATCCGCAAAGATACAGGCTTTGAGTTGTAGACCAGTTCAGGTCTTTTTAAAAGCTTTAGCATTTTTAAACCAGTTATTATAATGCTTAAAGTAGAAAATAAATGCACATTATATTGACACATTATTGCTAAACCTTTCCTGTTCATTTGTACTGAAACTTGCCTTTACAGATTAATAATGTATCGTAAAACAACTCTTTCCATTTTGTTTATTTCAGCAGCCACAGATTTCTTAAGTGCCAATATTGCATTAGTATTGAAACATCTATAAACTAAAATAAAGAGGCTATAACACAATTCAAATCAATTTATTTGTTTCGTGCTTTTAACAATAGACATTGTCTCAAAGCAGCTTTAAAGAAGTAAAGAAACAGAAAAATTATAAAGTTCAAAAGGAAAACCTCCCTGAGATGATATGAGGAAGAAACCTTGAGAGGACCCAGACTCAGTCGGTAATGTAAATGTAAATAATGTCATTTCTTTAACAGTCTGTAGTCCAGTGGAATTGTGTAACCAACACTTGCCTATCACACTTGCCTTATGCTACAGATGAACATCTTGTTTTTGTTCATCTCTATTTGGATTAATATAATTAACTCTGGTTGCCAGGCTTTAACAACATTTCTAGTACAACAACATCAGCTACAGATGTGAAAGATCTACAATTAGCCAAAAAAAAAAGGACTTAATGAAGGGAGACATTTCTTTATTGTCTCAGAATTTATGCTGTAAGTTTAAAACAATGTCACAGTATGTCGGACAACAAAACACTGCATTGGGTAATTGCTTTAAACTACAGAGCCGTGGTCCTTCGGGCTCCCTACACTATCACCAGTTAGAAACACGTTTAGCTATAATTTGGCCACCACACTGCTTCGGGCTAATTCAGTTACTGTACTTTAGAATCTTAACAGAATTATAATAAACACACATTAATTTTCAGTTACTTTAGAAACCTTTAATCTTAAGCACTTTGCTTCAGTTACTTTAGAAACAAAAATTCACACACAATTCTGTAACTGTGTTAGGTTTTATTCAGTTCTGTTAGAATCTTAAACAGAAATGTAAAGAATAGACTTATCAACTCCTTTTGCTTATGATAATAAACTCTACTCTATGTTCTATAGTAGTAGCTTCCTCCAAAGCAGAGTGGTACAGATAAGCCCCAAGCAGAAGACAAGATGTCTTTGCAAAGAATCCACAGGTGGATCGATACCCGGGTCATTGTAGATGCACTGAGCATGTACCACTGTGTCTGCAACAAGGGTGAGTCATTCTGTAATGTGTAAAATTACCAATATTTTAGCAGCTGTGCTGTAAAAAGGGACACTCAAGGGTGTGTTTTGGATCCATGCAAAGTGTGTACACAGTAGATGGCTTTTTCTCTGTGGATGACATTCAGCAGTAAATATCCAAGCAGGTTTATTATTCCATTTGAGGGTTTTGGATTTCTTCTTGAGATTGATGTTAAGGGTAAAGCCATATGAGGATGGGTTCCCCCTTGAGTCCGGTTCCTCTCAAGGTTTCTTCCTTTACCAATTTAAGGCAGTTTTTCCTTGCCACTGCTGCCTGAGTCACCTCAGACTTGCTCATAGGGGAATAAATACATACACATTGTGAACTATATACATCTAATAATAATCTAGAATTTTTATTCTGTTAATTCTTATTTCTTTTATTATTCGTTAATTCCTTTATCATTAATTATGTTTACCTTCTGCTCTGTGTTTATGTTCTGTAAAGCTGCTTTGAGACAATGTCAATTGTAAAAAGCGCTATACAAATAAACTTGAATTGAATTAAAGCCACAAAGCTGAACCTGTCAGGATCCTTTCTGGACTTTGGCCACGTGCTTTTGTTTATGTTCTGTGTTCACGTGTCTGCCCCACCCTTGTTTACTCCTCCTCGTCTCTGCACACGTGTTCCCTGTTGTTAATTGTCTTGTGTATTTAACCGTGCCTCATTGCCGATGGTGGCGCAGAATCCTTGTCTTGTGTCAAGTCTGGTCATGTCTTTGGTTGTTGTGTCTTTGTCCCTGTTTCGTGTTTTTTAGTTAATAAATCCAGCTTATTTTAGCTATCCTGCAGTTGGGTCTGTTTTTATTCCCATGTCTGCTGACAGAACCTTTGTATGAATTGCTGGTAGAAATTCCTGTGTGCTGTTCCTGATTTTTTTTACTTAACCTTTTTTTAAAAAACAAAATACTGTTAGTTTAGTTCGAAATCATTGGTGAGTATAGATTTTCAAGGCTTGCCACAGATTCTTGATGTGATTGAGGTTGCGGCTTTGACTGGGCTATCCTAAACTCATTCTGGTCCTTGCATGTTATCCTAAACTCATTCTGGTCCTTGCATGTCCTTGCATGTTTGAACCACTTCAGTGTGACTTTGGCAGTGTGTTTAGAGTATGATGCCACCACCATCATTGTGGGATGGGGGCTCTCAGTGTATTATCCAATTTTAAATTTTCGGCCAAATGTATGACGTTTCAAATTACATTTCGTTCTCATCAGACCAGAGAACCTTTTATGTTTAATGAGTTCCTACATACCTTTTGGAATACTCATATGTGGGTCACCCAACTATTTATAATTAACAGCATTTAGATTATCCAGAAAGATCTACATTTTAATCTTATTTTATATAACTGAGCAATTGACGGTTAAGGGCCTTGCTCAACGACAAAATGGTCGCAGATTGGTGGACCTGGGATTCAAACTCAGAACCTTCCAATCAGTAGTACTACATCTTAACCACTAGGCTACCCCTATGGACCCCAATGTTACCTGCTGTTGTAAGCCTAACCTCTTCAAGACTAGACAGCCCTCACTCGCATTCACCAAACACAATAGTCTTGCATCACACATAGTAGGAGCAACATTTCAATGGCCTTTTCAAAGCCCATAATGAGGACTGACAGGTGCTTCAGAACCAGGTCCAAACCTGGTCAGTACTCCATCGATGGCTAAAGCTGCTATCCCCCATATTAAGCTCTAAAAAGTGGGACTGCAGTATGACATGGATGCATTGATGAATGTTTTGTGTGTGCAGCAGCCATGTGGAGGTGTTCAGAGTCACCTTGGGCTGTCTGCATGCTACTGCAACTGTAGGGGGAAGCCAAGCTTGCAAGCCTGCTGGAGAACCAGGAGCTCAGCCAAACTTTTACATTTGCCCAACAGCTCTGAGACAACTGTCAAAGGTGGTTGCTTGCAGAGGTGGAAGTACTTAGTCAACCTAGTATTAGTTTATTACCCAGCTACTGGAAAAGAGTAGTAGAGACCAGTGCCACTGTCTGTCATTGCTTTAAGAAGTGCTTCAGCTGGCTGAGGACCATTTTGGTGTCTCCTTATATTAGTTAAGACATTTATACATGAGCATATTATAGCTTTCAAAAACTCTATTTTGTTCCATAAAAATATGTTAGAGTAAAATAAATCATACAATACCGTGCAAAAGTTTTAGGCAGGTGTGAAGAAATGTGGTAAAGTAAGACTGCTTTCAAAAATATATTTAGATAATACTAAAAATATATTTTAATTGTTTATTTTTACCAATATGGTGAGTGAACAGGAAAAAAGAAATCAAATCAATATTTGATGTGAGGAGCCTTTGGCTCCAAAACAGCATCAATTCTTATACTTGCAAACTTTATACAGTGAATTTGAGAACAAAGTCAGGGATTTTATAGGAGCAGAGTCAGATGTGTCATTAAACAATTATACCAAGAAGATGCTAATGATAACCAATTTCATATGTAGGTTGAAACCCAATCATTAACTGAAACAGAAACACCTAAGGAGGGTGAGGAATAAACAAACTGTTACTAAGGCAAAACTAAGGCACCATGTCAAATCACACAAGGTTCTTCTACTGTCTCAGCAAGGTCTCTCCCAGACACAGATTTTAAAGCATTCTTATTTTACAGCATGTTTGAACTCCTGCCTAAAACCTTTGCTCTATAAACAGTATTGTGTTCTGACACTTGTAACAGATCTGTATTTTCTGATTAATAATAACACCTCATCAGATAAGCGGTGGAAAATGAGTGAGAGTGAGCGAATAATAACACCTTACACACACAGGTTTTCACACATTTTCTTAAACCTCCTGACTATTTATAGACAAGTAAATGTGGTCCTGCCCATGTTTTGTTTTTGTGTATAAATACCCTGTTTAGAACTAAAGAAGAACATTCACTTAGAAGAGCTTCAGATATAAGTACACAGGTTATATCTGCGCAATCACACCGAGGTAAGCAAAATGATGCCTAAATTTTATTTATGTCCACTTTTAATGGACATTTTCACAATTTATTTTTTAATTGTGTATATTGACAACTTTCAGCAAGTATATCGAATGATAAATTTATATTTCAAACTATTAATTAAAAATAATATTTTTTTACCTTATACAGAGCTTCTTACAAAAGTGTTTGTAAGTCTCTATCAGAGGTAGCAAAAGTACACACATCCTTTACTCAAGTAGAAGTACAGATACTCATTTTTTAAAAGACTCCATTAAAAGTAGAAGTAGTGACTACACTCTTTTACTCAAGTTAAAGTAAAGAAGTGTGGGCTCTGACATGTACTTAAGTAAAAAGTCGTTTTTACCTGTTTAGTGTCATGCCGGTAACTGGACGTCATGTTTTATATATGTATATATAATTTTGGAGTGTGCTGATGGATATTTGTGTTCATCAGCCACAGGAGTGTTACAAGAGGCAGGCACTGATGTAGGTGATGTAGGGTGGAGTCAGCGTTCACATTCATCCCAAAGGTGTTCAGTAGGGATGAGATCAGAAAACAACCACATATAGCAGGAGAGGTCATGTGACCTAATACTTTTGGAAATATAATGTATACCAAGTGTATCACCAAGGCCATATCCCAAACTGTAGGGAGATTCCAGCTCTGTGCTTCAAAACAACTCAAAATTATTGTGATGTTTTACAAATGACAAAATTAATGTTAATTAAATTAAGCACTTCGTGTTTTTTGGGTTGACACCAGGGGCGGTTATAGGGTTTCATCTTTAGGGGGTTTTAGCCCTCAGTGAGAATTTAAGACAAGAAGAGTTCTATATTATATATTATATGACAACTCTGGTAATAAGAATAGTGACATTTCACTGCTTTTGGTTGCCGTCTTTGCGTCTTTCCGCCGATTAACGTTATAGATAAACGCCTCCAGCTCTGACTGCGCGTGCACGCTGCGCGTACCCGTGCTTCTCCGTTCTAATAAAGCAGACAGCTGAAGACGCACTTTTTTTTTTTTTAAGGATAGCTCCGCTATCCTTAGTCTATGTCTGATAGCCAGTAAATAATACAGTACACCAGTCACATGGGGAAAAAGCCACACAATGATAGGATGATAGGCTGGAAACAGCGTCCAATGAGAAGGAATAATACTAAAAGTAACGAGTCCATTTTGAAAATGTAAGAAGTAAGAAGTACAGATATTTGTGTAAAAATGTAATGAGTAAAGATAAAAAGTTGTCAGAAAAATAAATAGTGGAGTAAAGTACTGATACCAGAAAAATGTACTTAAGTACAGTAACAAAGTATTTTTACTCCGTTACTTCCCACCTCTGGTCTCTATCGATGAATACATTAACACTGGGTCACTAGGTTTCAAAATTGGGATCCATCAACCTAAAACACTGTTCAGGTTTTTATTAACATACAATAATTATTTAATTTTTGTAATAAGGTATAAATTAATTTTACATTAATTTTATATGTTTTTATATAATATTGCATTTTAAACTGAGAAAAGTAGGAAGGAGTTCTATGAGTGCAGAAATAAAGAAGATTTCTGAATCAGTAGTCTGTGTTGTTTAATGGTATATAACATATCTATCTAATTTGGATTACTTGCACACAATATCTTCCTCTTGGTGAAGCAGTCAGTATTTCCATCCTAGACAGTAATGCAGGTCGTCAGCATACTTTGGATCATTGCTAAGTAGAATCGTATCATTGCTTCAGAATACAGGAACAGGACAAACACCAGATACAGCCATGCTGAAGACATTGCTGATTTGGGCTGTGTTTGCTGCAAGTCTTCCTCCTCCATCCACTCAGCGCTGCTTCAATGCCAGTGAGTCTCAGTGTCGTGATGTGGACTTCACTCCAGGATCTGACCTGGCAGGAGAAGGCTTTGACATAACCACCATGGAACGGAAAGGGGCCTTCGTTCTTGACATGAGCACTTGGCTCAAGAAGGACAAATCCTGCACTCTGTGTAAAAACCCCTACATGGAAGGTCAAACACAGAAGCTCCCGGTTTCTGTGGTGGACTGGAGACCGACTCAGAAGTGCAAAATGAAGTTGTCCAGCTCCGTCTACCAGTCTAGTGAGGCCCTGGTCAGCTCCAGCTCCTCCTCTATTGAGAACAACTGGAAGACAGATTTGCAGATAGTGACTCCAAAAGTCCAGGGATCACTGATGCTGGCAGGCAGTAACTCCAAGCTGGCTGAATATTCAATGGAGAAAACCAAAAAAGACAAGTTCAGCTTCACCAGCCATGCTGTTTCATGTGGATATTACAGGTAGGATGTGTGGTTTAACAGTGGTGTCTCAAGTTGGTTTATATTTAATATTATACAAACACACCATCATTCATCTTTGTTGTTGAGATATACTTTATGGTCTGTCTTCTAGATACAGAGTTTCGAACAGTCCACTCCTGCACCCAGAGCTAGTCAAAGAATTTGGAAGTCTCCCTGAGGTCTATGATGAGTCTTCAAAATACCTCTATTACAAGCTGATTGACAAGTTTGGTACTCATTATATCACTAAGGTGAATATCAGATGTCCACAACAGAGTATGGAGCAGACTCATCCACTTCAACCTTCAATGTTTTATAATAAAAACACATGTGGTTTTGTAGACTGAATATATTGTGGCTGTGTACAGGTGACTCTTGGAGGAGAGGTTAACTCTGTGACCAGCATTAAGGAGTGTGAGGCTTCCCTAGAGGGTCTGAGTGTGGACGAGGTGAAGATGTGTCTTGATATGGAGGCTTCTGTCAGCAAAGGACCGGAGGCAAACTGGCAGGCTGAGGCTCACCACTGCAAGCAGGATAGGGACAAGTCTTTGAGTAAAAAGAGCTTTGCTAGCAGCTTCAGTGACAGGTTAGTTCTGCTCATCACATATGTTGGTTACATTATGCCAAAATATATTAAATATTCATTCATTCTAAAAACATAATTTCTTTTTTCCAAAGGGATACAAATGTGATTGGTGGCTACACTCAGAGTGTTGACCTCCTTTTCTCATCAAATAACGACCCAAATGCCTATAAGGAGTGGTTGGCATCTCTTCCTGCTCACCCTGATATCATTTCCTACACGCTCGAGTCCATACACAATTTGCTGCCAGCGAAGACACATGCACGAGCACATTTGCGCAATGCCATCAAGGACTACATCCTCCAGAGGGGTCTGCTGAAAAACTGTACAAGCCCATGCAATATTGGTGTGAATACCAACTCTAAGGAGCCCTGCGAATGCAGCTGCATAAACAACCCCCAGTTGTCCATAAACTGCTGCCCCGCTCAGAAAGGATCTGCTGAAGTCACAGTTACTGTGATAAAAGCCACCGGTTTATATGGAGATTTTTGGGATGGGACAGATGGATTCGTCAAGCTGAGCCTCAATAATAGATTCAGAGACAAGACGGGCACAATATTGAATAACAACTATCCTGAATGGAACGCTGATTTCCATCTTGGAACTGAGGACCTTACTAGCTCTATCACCCTGAAGCTGGAGGTGTTTGATGAGGACAGAAGTTCACAAGAGCTGCTTGGGGCATGTAATCTTTACCTGAAATCTGGTGTGGTCAAGGAAATCTGTGCACTCAAACATGGACTGCTGTATTATAAAGTGCAGGTGACGTGCATTCCCGGTTTGACTGGTCCTTCATGCTCGAAACACATTCCCTCTCCAATGGATTCACAGCTGGAGAAAGTGTACGTCTCCCGCAACGCTCGCCCGATTCCCACAGGCATGTTGTTGAAGATGGGAGTGCTCCTCGATGAACGTATTCCCCGCTTCAACCAGAGCCACATCCGCAAAAATACAGGCTTTGAGTTGTAGACCAGTTCAGGTCTTTTTAAAAGCTTTTGCATTTTCAGGCGAGTTATTATAATTCTTAAAGTAGTAGTAGGTTCAACTAATAATGTCACATTACTAAGAAATATTTCTTGATCATCTGTATTGTCATTTGCTTTCTCTCACAAAAAAAACATAGTGTTTGTGCAACTTGTGTAATTTCTCAATAACATTCACAGCAACAATTAGAATGTTTAAATTGAATATTTTCACTTAATATAGGTATGTTATTATTATCTACATTTCCTGCTCATATATGCTCCACATGTATTTTTTAAAGCATAATAAAAGTATCATGGAGCAAATGTTTCTTGAAATAATGCTGTTTTGTGGAAAAATAATATTGTATTGTCCAGTAAGTTTATGGATTACATTTGCAAGTTTTAAATAAACCATAAAACTTACAGAATGTGGGAGGAGCTACATGTGCACTTGATTTTGAGTTAGAAGGTGTGTCCGTCAGGGCAGAACAACATACTGGCTCTTACTTTTTATATTTGATTCAAAATAAAACATTGATTAAGATAATTCATATGTGTTTTGTTCTACAAACAGACACAGAAGACTTTTCAAGCACTATACATCTGAGGTGAGGTCACAGTTCGTCGGACAAAACCACAGTATGTCGGGTTTCTTTGTGTTAAAACCTAACCGTTTACTTAACCACAGTACATGGACTTAAAATGTAAATTTAAACCACTGGTACAGTCTGTCAGACAACCCCACACTACCTCGGGTTATTGCTTTAAACTCTACAGAGCCACAGTGCGTCAGGCTCTTTACACTATCACTGTTTCACTTACTTTAGAAACACTTTTAGCTATAATTCAACTGCCACACTGCTTCGGGCTGATTCAGTTACTTTAGAATCTTAACAGAATTATAACAAACACACAATAATTTTCATTACTTTAGAAACCTATCAGCTTCAGCACTTTGCTTCAGTTACTTTAGAAACAACAATTCACATACAACTCTGTCACCACACAGCGTCAGGTTAATTCAGTTCTGTTAGAAACTTAAACAGAAATGTACAGAATAGGCTTAACAATAACTCCTCCTGTTTATGATCAATAAACTCTATGTTCTATTCTACACAAAGTGTTGTCATGTGGTTATCATTAACAAAGATAGAACTGAGGATTGAGAGGATTCTCCTGTTTAAAACTATTACTCTTGTAAAATTATTGTGGACATGCGTTAGGTTGATATCACAAGCTTCATAGTTAGTGTGGGGTGCTTATTTTTCCAAGGCATCACACTCACAAATAAAACCAATGTAGTTTTGTCACAGCGTTCTGTGTCCAATCCTCTCCATTCTCCTGATGGTAACTGTGTGATAAACCTTGGTAGGTCCTTTTGTTACATTAATCCATTCTTTTGTAATATTCCCAAATTGTCCATGCTAAGAATCCTTTCAAACAATTGTTCCTTGGGATTATTTAATTGAAGATGTTCTCTAAGAAGGTGGATTAACTGGTTGCAACAGCACTGTGATACCTCAGGAATGCTGTTGTAGAATGATCTCTTACCAGGTTGTTGGTTTTTAGTTTTGTGGCAGAGCTTGTGATGTGAATCTCTGCATGGTCTCTCCCAGTGAGCAGACCATGGGCCCTCATTTTGGTAATTCTTCACCACAACATCATCACTACTTTCAAATTTGTGACAGTGTGACATTTGTGACATTTTGTTTTTCTGACTTTTTCCAAATTTGATGAGTGGCTTGGTGAAAAACAACAGGCAAGGAGTTACACAGATTCTTGAGCTTCTTTCTCAGTCTGTTTACTGTAGCCTGTAACTGGTTTAAATCTGTTTTGGGGCCTGTTCTCTTAAGGGGAAATTTGCATTCCCTTGAAATATGTCCCTCTTTGCCACATGAATAACACACCAGGAGGTTATCAGGGTTACAAGGGGGTAGTCTTTCCTTTCTATCTCCAGTAGTGTAGTTCTCTTTTTTCCGGGAAACCTGGCTGGTGCTATTCTTAATATTCTTAATATAATAGAGGTTTTTAACACCTACTGTTGAAACAGGATGGGATCTCTTTGCGTTAGCATTGTTATTGAAAAACTGTGTCATTTTAGCAATGATGTCATTATAATCAGAGAGATGGGTTACAAACATCGACACAGTAGAATGGGTGAGTGAGTCACATTTGTTAATCAAAGCAGATTTAAAACTGACATCATTCGGAGTGATGTCAGGATTACCACTGAAAGTTTTAAATGTTTCCAATAATCGCTCTGAAATTTATCCCATCATCTAGTCTAGATTGCAGTTGCTCATTTTCAACCTTTAATGCATTTAAAGTCTTTCTAATGACTTTGTACAATGCAAGAACTGCTTACAGTTCATTTGCAATCTGTACTTTTTTGTTCTTGGGCATTTTAGGGTCATTTTCAAACTTAGATATAGCCCTCATACTCATACGGTTTATCAACAATATTCTCTATTCCATCAAACATTCACTGAGAACCGTGTTTAGCGATGTACTTAACAATCAGCTGTTCCATTTTTACAAACTCACAGCTTTCCTTAAATCTCAGGCTTTAAATTTTACACAGTTTCTGTGACTACAAGCTATCTAACCTTTGTTTATTCACAGCTCCAGTACTTTGGATGGAGCAGAATGAACAGAACAGCCATAATACGTCAGGCTTTTAAACTCAAAAGTCTTACTGCATTGGACGCAGACACACTCCGTCTGGCCTCGAGTGCAACTACAGTAACACTTAACACTCACATCTCACAAACAAAAACGTTTTAGGCCTTTTAAACTGAACATGCATTCTTTTAATTCAAAGTTATACAGTAAACAAGTAAACAAGAAAAACATGACCGGACTGACATGTCCGTAGAAAAATATTTTTATTGAAGCCACTTTAGGGTCTTTTGACTTGAAATTTTTTTTGGTGAAAGCCAAGACATGTGGCTATGACCCCCAGTTGTTATTTGGTTCCTAACATGTTCCAGAGCAATAAAATTAATCAGTTTATCAGGTAAACAACTCAGACGGAAATAAAAACCTTCCATTCTAGTCTCTGCAACTTTGTGCCAGTAAGGCCTAGAATCAATCTGACACTTGTATCTGAAACTAGAGAAAAATATGAAACTAGAGTCAAAGTATGTGGGAGCTGTACCACTTTTTGGTGGGTAGGTCATGTAGGCGAAAAACCTGCAAAAAGGGGGCGAGTGCCTGAACGTAAGTTTAACACTGTCACAGTACATCGGACAAAACCACAGTACGTCGGGTTTCTTTGCATTTCAACCTAACCGTTTACTTAACCACAGTACATGGACTTAAAACGTAAATTTAAAACACTGTTACAGTCTGTCAGACAACACCACACTACCTCGGGTTATTGCTTTAAACTCTACAGTCGCGATGCGTCGAGATCTTTACACTATCATTGTTTCACTTACTTTAGAAACACTTTTAGATATAATTCAACTGCTACACTGCTTCAGGCTGATTCAGTTACTTTAGAATCTTAACAGAATTATAACAAACACACAACACGTTTCAGTTACTCTAGAAATCACAAACAGCGTAAAAGAAGAAAATTCCGCTTTTCTTACCTTTCCCCACTTTTTTTTGGAATCCCTCCTGGATGGCTCGCCAATGTAAGAAATAAAAAAATGTGTGTAAAAATAAGACAATGATGGTGAAGATCGTAATGAAGAACAATAAGTTTATTCCAGCATAGTAGTGACAAAATACATGAAGTACTTTGGGTTTATCGGAGTCAGTAATTCAATTTTTCAATTCAATTCAAGTTTATTTGTATAGCGCTTTTTACAATAGACATTGTCTCAAAGCAGCTTTACAGAACATAAACATAGGACAGAAGGTAAACATAAGGAGAAATATAAAGAATTAACAAAAATAAAAATTCAAGATTATTATTAGATATCTATAGTTTGTAATGTGTATGTATTTATCCCCAATGAGCAAGTCTGAGGTGACTCAGGCAGCAGTGGCAAGGAAAAACTTTGATAAAGGTAAAGGAAGAAACCTTGAGAGGAACCGGACTCAAAGGGGAACCTCATCCTCATATGGGTGACACTGGGGGTGTGATTATAAATATACAGTCTGATAAATGTTGTATTGGTGTAAAAGACCACATGGAATTCACATCTCCTCTTTAGTATCACAGAGTCCAACTGGAGCTGGAAGATCTATAGATGTCTCAGGATTCTCACAGAGTCAGCCTCATGTCAGTGGAGGTCCAAAATCTTCATCGCACGGAAGACGATCGGAGTTGGTACAATGTCTTGATGCCTTGGGATGGGTAAAAAAAAAGAGAAGCAGTGGAGAGAGATTAACATATCTGCTGTTCATAAAAAGAAAATGTGCAAGTCTGATGTAAAAGTGCACAATATTATGGGATGTATTATGTGTACGTCTGACTAAAGAGATGAGTTTTTAATCTACATTTGAACTGTGAAAGTGTGTCTGAGCCCCGAACACTATCAGGAAGACTATTCCAAAGTTTGGGAGCTAAATAAGAAAACGCTCTACAACCTTTAGTAGACTTAGATATTCTGGGAACTAGCAGAAGTCCTGAGTTTTGTGATCTCAGAGAGCGTGAAGGATTGTAACGTGTTAGAAGACTAGCTAGATACATGGGAGCTAAACCATTAAGAGCCTTGTATGTGAGTAGCAGCAGTTTGTAATCAATTCTGAACTTAACAGGTAGCCAGTGTAGATTTTCTCATAGATTTAAAGTGTCAGTGCAAAAAAAGGTGTGCATAAAAAGAGTGTAGATGGAGAGAGAGCTCCAGTACTATATCCTAGGTGTTTCCTGATTTAGACTCCAAATGGCCTGCAGGAAGAAGCTTCTCCTCATTCTCTCTGTGTTTGCTTTCAAGGAGCGGAAGCGTTTCCCTGAACGCAACAAAGAAAAGAGTCCATTGTTGGGATGCTGAGATCTTTTACAATCTTCCTGGCTCTGGTCCAGCACCGCATGCTGTAGATGTCCTGCAGGTCAGGGAACTCAGTGTGGATGGTATGTTCAGCTGATCGCACCACCCTCTGGAGGGCTCGCCTGTCCTGCATGGTGCTGTTCCCGAACCAGGAAGTGATGCTACCCGTCAGGACGCTCTCAATGGTGCAGGTGTAGAAAGTCTTTAGCACCTGAGAGGGTAGTCTGAAGTCCCTTAAGCATCCCAGGTGGTACAAATGCTGCAGGGCCTTCTTCACCAGGGTGTTGTTGATAGGACCAAGACAGGTCCAGTGTGATGTGAACACCTAGGTACCGGAAACTGTCCACGCTCTCCACTGGGGTCCCGTTGATGTTTAGTGGTTGGTATGACCGCTCCTGCTTTGTGCTGAAGTCCACTATCAACTCCTTAATCTTGCTGATGTTCAGGAGAAGATTGTTCTCCTGGCACCATCTCTCCAGGTTTTTAGTCTCCTGTAGGTAGGCCGTCTCGTCATTGTTGGAGATCAGGCCCACCACAACAATGCCGTCAGCAAACTTGATGATGGTGGTGGAGTTGGAAGTGGCCACACAGTCATACGTGTACAGTGAGTACAGCAGGGGAAACTCCAGTGCTGTGGGTGAGGGTGGATGAGGTGTATTTGCCCACCCGTACGGCTTGTGGTCTGTCTCTCAGGAAGTTGGGGATCTATTGACACAGTGGCAGGCTGAGTCCCAGGACCTCCAACTTAGAGGTGAGTGTGGTGGGAATTATGGTGTTAAACGCTGAACTGTAATCCACAAACAGCATTTTTGCATAATTCTCTTTTCTGCAGTCCAGGTGGTTCATCGTGGTGTGGAGAAGATGAGCAATGGCGTCCTCAGTAGAGCATTTCTGGCAGTATGCAAACTGTAGTGGATCCAGTGTGTCTGGTAGTGATGCAGTGATGAAGTCTCTGACAAGTCTCTTGCAGTGATGAAGTCTCTTGAAGCACTTCATCACTACTGAGGTCAGTGTAATATTGTAAGCGATCTAGAAGAATGTTGTGATCTATAGTGTCGAATGCAGCACTAAGGTCAAGTAGAACTAATAGTGACATACAGTCTTGGTCCAACGCTAAGAACAAGTCGTTTGTAACTTTAACAAGTGCAGTTTCTGTGCTATGATGGGGCCTGAAACCTGACTGAAACTCTTCAAGGATGTTGCTCTCCTGTAAGAAGGAGCTCAGTTGAACAGACACAACCTTTTCAAGTATTTTAGACATAAACGGAAGGTGTGAGATAGGTCTGCAATTTGATAGTTCATTAGGGTCTAAGTTAGGTTTTTTGATGAGTGGCCTAATAACTGCCAACTTAAAAGACTTCGGGACGTAACCTAAAGATAACGAGGAGTTAATGATATTAAGAAGAGGCTCACCAGCTTTAAGTAACACTTCTTTCAGTAGTTTAGTTGGGATGGGGTCTAGTGAACATGTTGTTGATTTAGCTGTAGTAATAAGTTTATCTAACTCTTCCTGTCCTGTACTTGTAAAGCTGTGTAAAGGTGTTAGGTGAGATTGTGTCACTGGTTGCTCTCATATGTTGAACGTCACCTATTTTATTCCTGATACTTTCGATTTTATCAGTGAAGAATCTCATAAAGTCCTCACTACTGAAATGTGATGGAATAGTGTGTTCAGATTTCTGATTTTTTGTTAAACTGGCCACTGTGCTAAATAAAAACCTGGGATTGTTCTGGTTATTTTCTATGAGTTTGCTCAGGTGCTCAGCCCTAGCAGCTTTTAGAGTCTGTCTGTAGCTGGACATACTGTCCTTATACGCAATTCTAAACACCTCTAATTTAGTTTTTCTCCATTTCCGTTCGAGGTTACGGGTCTCCCTCTTGAGGGTGTGAGTATGACTATTATACCATGGTGCAAGTGTTTTATCTCTAACCTTCTGTAATCTGACTGGGGCAACAGTGTCTAATGTGCTAGTGAATATAGCATCTATGCTGTTAGTCATTGCATCTAGGTCGTTTGAGTTTGAGGGTACATTAAGAAGTCCAGACAGATCAGGCAGGTTATTTGCGAATCTGACTTTGGTGGTCGAAATAATGGTTCTACCGAGTCGATAACGTGGTGAGACACAGTTAGTCTGTTCTATAGGTAGTGTGTACATTATGAGGTAATGGTCTGTGATGTCATCACTTTGAGGTATGATATCTATATCAGTGACTTCTATTCTGTGTGATATTATTAAATCTAGTGTGTGGTTACGTCGATGAGTTGCACTAGTGATGTTTTGTTTGAGCCCAAGTGAGTTTAGTAAGTCCATAAATGTGAGTCCTAAAGCGTCGTTTGTGTCGTCAACATGAATGTTAAAGTCTCCTACAATTAATGCTTTGTCAAAGTTAACTAATAGGTCTGAGAGAAAATCTGTGAATTCTCTAAGAAAAACTATGTAGGGCCCTGGGGGTCTGTACACGGTCGCTAGGGCAAGAGACATCAGGGATTTCTTCGTGTGCATGTGCGATAGTGTAACATTAAAGACGAGCACTTCAAAAGAACTAAATCTATGCTGTGTTCTCTGGGTAACAGTGAGGTAATCACTAAGGATAGTGGCGACACCACCTCCACGACCAGTCAGACGAGGCTCGTGCTTATAGATATATCCTGATGGTGTAGATTCGTTTAGACTGATGTATTCATTTGGTTTAATCCCACTGGCTATTTTCAAGCGGCGGTTGAAGACCTACTTATTCAGGAAGCACTTCAACTAGCACTTCTTTCCTTATCCTTTGCATTTACAAAAAAAAAAAAAAAAAAAAAAAAACCCCTTTGACACTTTTTTTTTCATTGTAACTTTGAACAAATGTTTTAAACTCATG
The DNA here is from genome assembly GCF_022655615.1 of Tachysurus fulvidraco. Lineage (NCBI taxonomy): Eukaryota > Metazoa > Chordata > Actinopteri > Siluriformes > Bagridae > Tachysurus > Tachysurus fulvidraco. Next base: position 23,164,690 of record NC_062532.1, read on the forward strand.
GTATCTTAAGTATGTAACCTAGTGAACCAGCATTAATGTATTCAGTGTTAGAGATTTAAGCACTTATGTACGTCGCTCTGGATAAGGGCGTCTGCCAAATGCTGTAAATGTAAATGTAATCCACGTTTCGGTGAGGCAGAGTGCAGTAAGGCTATTATCTAAGATCATTTCATTTACAATAAGTGCTTTGGGTGCAAGAGATCTAATGTTCAGAAGTCCAAACCTTAAGAACTGTTTTTGTTTGTTTCTTTGGCATTTTTCTGGTCTAATTACAGTAAGATTATTTCGAGAACTTCTCGTGTATTTACTTTTGGATCTCACTGCTCGGGGAACAGACACAGTTTCTATAGGGTGAGCTATGTGTGCATTTTCTGTGTCAATGTGCTGAGGTGAAGGATGGCTATTGAGATTTAAATTTAAAGAGTAGTTTACCAGTCAGAAGGTGTTCAGCGCCCTGGAGATGTGGTCCGAGAGGATCTCCGCTCCAACTCTGCTGGGGTGCAGGCCGTCAGCACGGAATAGCCTAGGACACTCCCAGAAAACATTCCAATTATCGATAAAGAGTAGTTTCTGAGCCTGACACCATGACTGTAACCATTCATTTAAAGCGAAAAGTCTACTGAACCTTTCAATTCCTCGCTGGTAAGTTGGAAGTGGTCCAGACACGATGATCCTCGTCGTGGGCGCTGTGCTGTGAACCGTCTCCACCAGGGTGTTGAAGTCCCTCTTCAGGATCTCCGACTGCCTCAGGCTGGTGTCATTCGAGCCGACATGAAGAACCACAGCTCTGGTGTTTCTGCTCACGACTCTAGGTACCTGTGCAGAGATATCAAGAACACGAGCACCAGGTAAGCAGTGAGTGCGAGCCTTACCTTTAGCCACCGTAGCACGGACGTGGCGGACGATGGAGTCTCCGATGATCACGTTGTCGTAGTCCGTCTTGCGAAGGGGGGCAAAGCGGTTCCGGGTGGGGATCTCGAAGACCGGCGGTGGTGGAGGGGGAGAGGTCCTAGGCCGGGGACCGGCACGCGTCCTCCGCTGCTGCACCCAGGGCCTGCGGTGTCCTGGCACCGGAGTGAACAGCTCCTGGGCAGGCCACTTCATCGGTGTGTTGGGCCTGGACAGAGAAACACGCGGGGTAGAGGTGGAGGGAGTGGTAATTACATCCTGGGAGTTTACCTGAGACAGGTGAGCGACCGACCGGGGAGCTTCCAGCGCGGCTTTCCGCTCCCGCAGCTCGGCCTGCTTCACCTGTAATTCGCGGATCTGCTTCTCCACAGCAACCAGCTGGAGTTCTACCAAGTGCAGCTCCAATGCGTCCTCACCTGCACTCAAAGGCAGAGAAGTAACCGGCATGGTGTTACAGAGCAAGTACAACAGATTGTAGTAGCGGTAGCCGAGCTAATAGGCTATTTAACCTGTTTATTTATTTATTTATTGTATATCACTTGATTCTAAAAGATGAGAAAGGACATGGAGGATAGCAGGGTGGGAGCGAGCCACTGGACTGAGCAGGTCAACTCCCTGCCTCTCACTCCAGTCTGTGAAATGAAAATGTGGAAGATGCGAGAGCTTGTACTAGCGGTAGCCGAGCTAACAGGCTAGTTATGCTCGCTGGCTAAAAGCTGACGCTGCGGGACAAGTAAATACGATGTCAAGAATTAAAGTGTAGACTCAAGATAACTCGGAATTGAATAAAAAATACTCAGCCAGGAATATAAATTGGAAGATGCGAGAGCTTCCTGTGTGCAGCTTGCTTCCTGTGTGCAGCTTGCTTCCTGTGTGCAGCTAAATTCACCGGCTTTCAAGCAGCTGATTCACTGGCTTTCTTCAACAGAACATTGGTTTCCGGTTTTTGGCATGTTGATGTGACAAAACTTGAATACTCAATTTGTCTGGTATCGTCTGTGTCCTTGTACATGTTTCGTGTGTTTTAGTCAATAAATGCAATTTATTTTACATTATCCTGCATTTGCATCTCTTTTTATCCCCGTGTCCCTGACAGACAGAATCCGCCACTTTTCCGCCACTCCTGCACAAGACCCAGCAGGATATGTTCAGCCTGGACCGGTACTGTGGGAGTAGTTTTTTTTCTTTCCGGACTGTGTTTTTTTTCCTCAACTGTTTTTTGTGTGTGTGTCTGTGTGACATCGATCCGCGTTTGTTCTGGTGGGGGACACCGCTCCGTTTCTGGTTTCCACGGGGGACACCACCTCACTTCCTGCCTGCGGATGATGTCACAGCCTGTTTTTTGCCATTCTTTTTTTTTTCTTGGTGTCCTGCTACATCGCCCCACATCTGTCCGGTAGGGGACGTCGCTTCACTTCCTGGTTTCCCGTGGAGGATGCCACCCCACTTCCCACTTCCTGTCCGCGGGGAGTGTTGCAGGCCCGTTTTTTTTCCAAAGATCTTTTTTGTCTGGTTTTTTGCTTCGTGGCGGAGGATTTCCCCCGCCCCCCCCCCCCCTTCTGGTTTTTCTGGACTTGGGTCTGGTCACTGTGCCTGGGGGTTTGTGCTCTGGCTTTCAGCTCGACTGTGGACGTCGCTCGGCTGCGGACGGCGATCACCCCTTCAGCTCAGCTGTGGACGTCGCTCGGCTGTGGACGTCGCTCGGCTGTGGACGTCGCTCGGCTGTGGACGTCGCTCGGCTGTGGACGTCGCTCGGCTGTGGACGTCGCTTGGCTGTGGATGTCGCTCAGCCCTTCAGCTCGGCCATTCTGTATTGTTCACAGGTGTTCGCCACAGCTTGTGATGAAAATTACCAATATTTAAGCGGCTGTACTGTAAAAAGGGAGACTCAAGAGTGTGTTTTGGATCCATGCAAAGTGTGCACACAGTAGATGGCTTTTTCTCTGTGGATGACATTCAGCAGTAAATATCCAAGCAGGTTTAATAATTCATTTGAGGGTTTTGGATTTCTTCTTGAGATTGATGTTAAGGGTAAATCCACAGAGCTGAACACTGGTATGAATTGCTGGTAGAAATTCCTGGGTGCTGTTCCTTTTTTTTTTTCACTTAATCTTTTTTTTAAAAAAATACTCTTAGTTTTGTTGGAAACCATTGGCTTGCCACAGATTCTTGATCTGATTGACGTTGAGGCTTTGACCGGGCTGTCCTAAACTCATTCTGGTCCTTATGTTTGAACCACTTCAGTGTGTCTTTGGCAGTGTGTTTAGGGCAGGGGTCACCAACTCCGTCTAAAAAAAATTCTTTCTGACACGAGGAAGCGGTGTAGCAAGGATGAGGAGTTAGATGTGATTTACTGCTAAAAACATGTCAGAAAAGTGACAGAAAACATACCATTTTCACAGTGTTTGGGAGGAAGAGGTTTTTTTTTTTACCTCAGTCAAAGTAAAGTGTGTGTGTGTGTGTGTCTCATTTGCGGGATGACTGTTGCGACAGCTACGTGGCACAATGTGGCAAGACACTTCAGTACGTGTCACGAAAGTTTCAATGCTAACTACCCACCCGGCAGCACATTAAGGACAGAAAAAACCCATGAGTTGAATACAGGCTACATGATAAGTGCAGTAAACACATTTAAAGCCAAGATGAACATTTTCTCTATGCATTTACAGAGAAAAAAACTAGTGCACTTTCTCTCTGTGCATTCAGTGTTAAATGACAATGATTCTGCATCTGCAATTTTTGATAAAGCTATAGAAGAGTAAATCCCAAGACTAGGACAGGAATTTGAGGACAGGTTTTGTGACTTTGATCAGTTTGAGCCATGTGTGTCATTTGTTACAAATCCTTTCATGCAAATGGACATGACATGCACTGCTGAGCAACTAAGTGCTCTGTTCAACTTGGATGCAGGACAGAGATAGAAACTTTAACGTTGCAAAATGACCTCCACCTCAAAGCCCATCAGTCTGCATCAAAAAATTTTTGTGCCTTGTGGACACAGAAAAGTACAGTGGTGTATGCACAGCAGCTATGAAAGTTGCCTGCCTTTTTGCTTCAACCTATCTCAGTGAATCAGCCTTTTCTAACATGAACTTTATCAAGAACAAACACAGAACAATTTTGCTATTGAGGAAGTTTGTATCAAACAGGTAGCCCTTCGTACTACTCAGTTCCCTTGAAGTAGCCCTCAGTCTTAAAAAGGTTGGTGACCCCAGGTTTACGGTATGATGCCACCACCATCAATGGGGATGGGGGCTCTCAGTGTATTGTCCAATTTTAAAATTTCCACCAAATGTATGACGCTTTAAATTACATTTTGGTCTCATCAGACCAGAGAACCTTCTATGTTTGATGAGTTCCTACATACTTTTTGAAATACTCATATGTGCGTCATCCAACTATTTATAATTAACAGCATTTAGATTATCCAGAAAGACCTACATTTTAATCTTATTTTATATAACTGAGCAATTGAGGGTTAAGGGCCTTGCTCAAGGGCAAAATGGTGGCAGATTGGTGGACCTGAGATTCAAACTCACAACCTTCTAATCAGTAGTACTACATCTTAACCACTAGGCTACCCGTATGGACCCCATTGTTATCTGCTGTTGTAAGCCTAACCTCTTCAAGGCTAGACAGCCCTCACTAGCATTCACCAAACACAATAGTCTTGCATCACACATAGTAGGAGCAACATTTCAATGGCCTTTTCAAAGCCCAGAATGAGGACTGACAGGTGCTTTAGAACCAGGTCCAAACCTGGTCAGTACTCCATCAATGGCTAAAGCAGCTATCCCCCATATCAAGCTCTGGAAAGTGGGACTGCAGTATGACCTGGATGCATTGATGGATGTTTTTGTGTGTGCAGCAGCCATGTGGAGGTGTTCAGAGTCACCTTGGGCTGTCTGCATGCTACAGCCACTGTAGGGGGAAGCCTAGCTTGCAAGCCTGCTGGAGTACCAGGAGCTCAGCCACACTTTTACATTTGCCCAACAGCTCTGAGACAACTGTCAAAGGTGGTTGCTTGCAGAGGTGGAAGTACTTAGTCAACTTAGTATTAGTTTATTGAGCAGCTACTGGAAGAGAGTAGTAGAGTCCAGTGCCACTGTCTGTCATTGCTTTAAGAAGTGTTTCAGCTGGCTGAGGACCATTTTGTGGTATATCCAGGAAGTCCCTCTGCTTATTCCACTCTCTCTCACTTCTTCCTCCCATTCAGCTATTCCTCCACCTGTCCTGGCAGTCTATCTTCATCCTTAGTTTGGTGCCTCTGAGCCATGGGTGTAAAAATCCCTAGATGGGAGGACATATATTGAAGCTCATGGTTTCTCTGGTGGACTCAAGAGCAAGTCAAAAGTGACTGTCCAGCTCCATTTACCAGTTCAGCAAGTCACTTTTCAGCACCAGCACCTCCAGCTGCCTCTGTCACCAGCATTAAGGAGTACCTGGTGTCTCCTTAGATTAGCTAAGACGTGTATACTAGAGCAGGTTTGGTTCCATAAAAAGCCGGTAGAGTAAAATAAATCATACAATACTGTGCAAAAGTTTTAAGCAGGTGTGAAGAAATGTGGTAAAGTAAGACTGCTTTCAAAGATATATTTAGATAATACTAAAATATATTTTAATTGTTTATTTTAATCAATATGGAGAGTAAACAGAAAAAAAATTGAAATCACATTGATATTTGGTGTGAGGACCCTTTGGCTCAAACCAGCATCAACAGAGAATTTGAGCACAAAGTCAAGGATTTTATAGGAGCAGAGTCAGATGTGTCATTAACCAATTATACCAAGAAGGTGCTAATGATAACCAATTTCTGAAACACAACTGAAACAGAAACAACTAAGGAGGGTGAGGAATAAACAAACTTATACTGAGGCAAAACTAAGGCACCATGTCAAATCTGTGCATAGCAACAAGACACAAGGTTCTTCTACTGTCTCAGCAAGGTCTCTCCCAGACACAGATTTTAAAGCATTCTTATTTTACAGCATGTTTGAACTCCTGCCTAAAACCTTTGCTTTATACACAGTACTGTGTTCTGTTCTCTACACAGAAAACTTACACTCGTGACAGATCTGTATTGAATAATAACACCTTACACACACAGGTTTTCACACATTTTCTTAAAACTTTTGACTATTTATGGACAAGTAAATGTGGTCCTGCCCATGTCTTGATTTTGTGTATAAATACCCTGTTTAGAACTAAAGAAGAACATTCACTTAGAAGAGCTTCAGATATAAGTACACAGGTTATATCTGCGCAATTACATCGAGGTAAGCAAAATGATGCCTAAATTTTATTTACGTCCACTTTTAATGGACATTTTCACAATTTATTTTTTAATTGTGTATATTGACAACTTTATTCCAGCAAATATATTGAATGATAAATTTATATTTCAAACTTTTAATTAAAATTGATATTTTCTGCCCTTATACAGAGCGACTTACAAAAGTGTTTTAAAGTCTCTATCGATGAATACATTAACACTGGGTGATTAGGTTTCAAACTTGGGATACCATCAACCTAAAACACTGTTCAGGATTTTATTAAACAAAATAATTATTTAATTTTTGTAATAATGTATAAATTAATTGTTCATTCATTTTATATTTTTTTTATATAATATTGCATTTTAGACTGAAAAAAGTAGGAAGGAGTTCTATGAGGGCAGAAATAAAGAAGATTTCTGAATCAGGAGTCTGTTGTTTAATGGTAGATCATGTATTCAATTATTTGGATTACTTGCACACAATATCTTCCTCTTGGTGAAGCAGTCAGTATTTATGTCACAGACAGTAATGCAGGTCATCAGCATACTTTGGATCATTGCTAAGTAGAATTGTATCATTGCTTCAGAATACAGAAACAGGACAAACACCAGATACAGCCATGCTGAAGACATTGCTGATTTGGGCCGTGTTTGCTGCAAGTCTTCCTCCTCCATCCACTCAGAGCTGCTTCAATGCCAGTGAGTCTCAGTGTCGTGATGTAGACTTCACTCCAGGATCTGACCTGGCAGGAGAAGGCTTTGACATAACCACCATGGAACGGAAAGGGGCCTTCGTTCTCGACATGAGCACTTGGCTCAAGAAGGACAAGTCCTGCACTCTGTGTAAAAATCCCTACATGGAAGGTCAAACACAGAAGCTCCCAGTTTCTGTGGTGGACTGGAGACCGACTCAGAAGTGCAAAATGAAGTTGTCTAGCTCCGTCTACCAGTCTAGTGAGGCCCTGGTCAGCTCCAGCTCCTCCTCTATTGAGAACAACTGGAAGACAGAATTGCACATATTGACTCCAAAAGTCCAGGGATCACTGATGCTGGCAGGCAGTAACTCCAAGCTGGCTGAATATTCAATGGAGAAAACCAAAAAAGACAAGTTCAGCTTCACCAGCCATGCTGTTTCATGTGGATATTACAGGTAGGCTGTGTGGTTTAACAGTGCTGTCTCAAGTTGGTTTATATTTAATATTATACAAGCACACCATCATTCATCTTTGTTGTTGAGATCTACTTTATGGTCTGTCTTCTAGATATAGAGTTTCGAACAGTCCACTCCTGCACCCAGAGCTAGTCAAAGAATTTGGAAGTCTCCCTGAGATCTATGATGAGTCTTCAAAACACCTCTATTACAAGCTGATTGACAAGTTTGGTACTCATTATATCACTAAGGTGAATATCAGATTTCCACAACAGAGTATGGAGCAGACTCATCCACTTCAACCTTTAAAGTTTTAGAAAGAAAACACATGTGGTTTTGTAGACTGAATATATTGTGGCTGTGTTCAGGTGACTCTTGGAGGAGAGGTTCGCTCTGTGACCAGCATCAAGGAGTGTGAGGCGTCCCTACAGGGTCTGAGTGTGGACGAGGTGAAGATGTGTCTTGATACGGAGGCTTCTGTCAGCCAAGGACCGGTTGCAAACCAGAAGGCTGAGGCTCACCACTGCAAGCAGTATAGGGACAAGTCTTTGAGCAAAAAGAGCTTTGCTAGCAGCTTCAGTGACAGGTTTGTTCTGCTCATCACATACGTTTGGTTACATTATGCCAAAATATATTAAATATTTAATCATTCTAAAACCATAATTTCTTTTTATCATTTCCAAAGGGATACAAATGTGATTGGTGGCTACACTCAGAGTGTTGACCTCCTTTTCTCATCTAATAACGACCCAAATGCCTATAAGGAGTGGGTTGCATCTCTTCCTGCTCACCCTGATATCATTTTCTACTCACTCGAGTCCATCCACAATTTGCTGCCAGAGAAGAGACAAGCAAAAGCACATTTGCGCAATGCCATCAAGGACTACATCCTCCAGAGGGGCCTGCTGAAAAAGTGCACAAGCCCATGTAATATTGGTGTGAAGACCAAATCTAAGGAGCCGTGCAAGTGCAGCTGCATAAACAACCCCCAGTTGTCCACAAACTGCTGCCCCACTCAGAAAGGATCTGCTGAAGTCACAGTTACTGTGATAAAAGCCACCGGTTTATATGGAGATTTCTGGGATGAGACAGATGGATACGTCAAACTGAGCCTCAATAATAGATTCAGAGACAAGACGGGCACAATACTGGATAACAACTCTCCTAAGTGGAACTCTCATTTCCGTCTTGGACCTGAGGACCTTACTCGCTCTATCACCCTGACGCTGGAGGTGTTTGATGAGGACACCAGTTCAGAAGAACAGCTTGGGGCATGTAATTTTCAGCTGAAATCTGGTGTGGTCAATGAAGTCTGTGCACTCAATCATGGACTGCTGTATTATAAAGTGCAGGTGACGTGCATTCCCGGTTTGACTGGACCTTCGTGCTCAAAACTTAAGCCCTCTCCCATGGATGCACAGCTGGAGAAAGTGTACGTCTCCCGCAACGCTCGCCCGATTCCCACAGGCATGTTGTTGAAGATGGGAGTGCTCCTCGATGAACGTATTCCCCGCTTCAACCAGAGCCACATCCGCAAAGATACAGGCTTTGAGTTGTAGACCAGTTCAGGTCTTTTTAAAAGCTTTTGCATTTTTAAACCAGTTATTATAATGCTTAAAGTAGAAAATAAATGCACATTATATTGACACATTATTGCTAAACCTTTCCTGTTCATTTGTACTGAAACTTGCCTTTAAAGATTAATAATGTATCGTAAAACAACTCTTTCCTTTTTGTTTATTTCGCAGCCACAGATTTTTTAAGTGCCAATATTGCATTAGTATTGAAACATCTTTAAACTAAAATAAAGAGGCTATAACACAATTCAAATCAGTTTATTTGTGTCGTGCTTTTAACAATAGACATTGTCTCAAAGCAGCTTTACAGAAGTAAAGAAACAGAAAAATTATAAAGTTCAAAAGGAAAACCTCCCTGAGATGATATGAGGAAGAAACCTTGAGAGGAACCAGACTCAGAAGTGAACCTCATCCTCATTTGAGTGACACTGGACAGTCGATAATGTAAATGTAAATAATGTCATTTCTACAACAGTCTGTAGTCCAGTGGAATTGTGTAACCAACACTTGCCTATAACACTTGCCTTATGCTACAGTAACCCTGTAGCAAACAGATATTAGATAGACAATATTACATCCAGCACACAGATAAGCATCTTGTTTCTGTTCAGCTGTGTTTGGATTGATATAATTAACTCTGGTTGCCAGGCTTTAACAACATTTCTAGTACAACAACATCAGCTACAGATGTGAAATATCTACAATTAGCCAAAAAAAAAAATTAGGACTCAAAGAAGGGAGACATTTCTTTATTGTCTCAGGATTTATACTGTCATATTTTACTTGCACTCCCATTTTTAACAATATCTTTTGAAATTGGTCTGTACATCATCGGCATAATGTTTACTCTTACACTGGAATTTTTTAGATTTAATACTAACTATTTTTTATATTTAGCATTAAATATTTATATCTAAAAAATATCAGCCATTGAGTGTTTTTAAACTACCAACATCTGCAAAAACAAACTAAATAAACTAAAAATAATAATAATAATAATAATAATAATAATAATAATAATAATAATAATAGTTCTACTGAGTTTAATGATTGAGCAACATGCAGAAATGTGGGTATAGAAATAGGAAGTCAACTTAAATCTGTCAAACAGCTTTATTTTAAATTGGTGATCACAAAAAGTAGTGTTAGTTGAGCTGTGAACAAGAGTTTTATAAAGATTAACATTTATTAAAATGGTGGGGGTCTCACCATGTGGATGAACAATGGATGAAAAATTATGTTTTTGTAATTACTCCCTTACTGAACTGTGGTCATCGTCCATGGACCACTTGACCTACCTTCCATTTCAGGGATCATATGTTCCTCACAGGTGGAAAACTACAACAGAAGAAGAAAAAACAACAACTTGAACAAAAGAGAAGCTAATTAAATTTGTATAATGCTGACATACTGACAGCAGCTGTTGAGTTCTTGAGCAGTATTTCTAAACTTTACTGTTCACTGCTGAGGCGCTGTTTCTTTTTCTGAAACTTACAAAATGCTCATTTTAGCAAACCGGTGCTACTAATCATAACCATAGTTCAGTCATGTAGAGCTTAAATGTCTCATTCGTAGCTTTCAGGCTGAAAACATTTTCACACATCGAGGACACCCACAAAGTGCATGTGACTTCCAGCAACTGAACACAAGCTCCACATGTGGTTTTGATTTGACTGCTTGTAGGTGCTGAGGTGCTGACCGGGACGGAGCTTTCCAAAATACAACAACTCACATTTACTGCAAAAAACTGCCCTTTAGTTCCAGACCTTACTGACTAACACCTGAAATTATCTTGGGTTCAAGATCTAGCATAACCTTGTATCAGTGCTCAGTGTGTATTGGTTTATTGCTGACTAATATAGAGAAAAGGAAAACTACTATATTCTGTGGTGAGTAAAAAAAAAACTAACTCAAAAACTGTTTACTTCTCTGAATTACGTACATATTTGTCATAACCACATATTGTTCCACTTTCAACAATTTTGAGACCCACACAGAGGCACACAAACACACACACTCACACACACACACACACACACACACACACACACACACACACACACACACACACACACACACACACACACACACACACACACCACTGCAGCTCAGGATATACCAGGTAAGTCACCAATGTACATTGTCTTCTAAATCAAATGAAAAATGACTATTCATTAGTTATTAATGGTTTTACTTTATGTTGACATGAGGAGAAATACATCAGTGTGTCTCAGACAGAGCACAAAATAAGTAGCAAATAAAATATATAATATTTTTCAAATAAAAAGGATCACTGTAATATCTCTGTTGTGCAAGTAATAAACCATAGGCTATGAAACAACTTGTCTCTGCACATCAGACAGGCACAAACTGTGTCCATGTTTAAAAATCGTCTTAAAACTCATTTTTATTCCACAGCATTTGTACAAGCATGATTAATTATTACTATTATTTATATATTTTCATCATCTGTATTTTATGATGTACAGAACATCGTGTCAGCTGTGGATCTTTAAAAGGTGCTTTATAAAAATAAAGTATTATTACTATTATTAACAGAAGAATGTGTAAACACGTCTTTCCTGAAGACGACAGGAAGTGTTACAGCATAGATTCATGACCACATTCTCACACATAAAAATGCAGCATTATTTTGTTGGTCCTCTTTGGGTAGTTCAATGGTTTTAGCTTCTTAAAAGTTGTCTCCTATGAAACCTCTTTAATAGATCAACCTTTCAATTACCCATTAGTGGAAAGTCAAAGCTCAGTCATTTTAGCTTGTACTACTTGTCTTACAGGAAAGAGCCACCACCAGGACCTCAAATTGCATGAATAAACACATCTCCACAACAATGTCTCCTGCACCGGCTCTATTGTATTGTTCAGGCCTTTTTTCCCTTTTGGTCCTCCTCCCTCATATCCAGTCATGTGAATTAGGGACGGCACGAGACTGTGCTGAAGCAGACTTTGCTCCCGGGTCTGACCTTGCTGGAGAAGGCTTTGACATCACCAAGATGCAGCGAAAAGGTTCCTTTGTGATCAACATGCAAATTTGGAAAAAGAAGGACAAGTCCTGCACACTGTGCAAGAACCCATACCTAGAGGGAAAGAAGCAGAAGCTCCCGATTTCTGTACTGGACTGGAGACCAAGCCAGAAGTGCAGCATAAAAGTGTCCAGTTCCATTTACCAGTCCAGTGAGTCACTGGTCAGTGCCAGCACCTCCTCCATCGAGAATGACTGGAAGGCCAATTTGGGTATCAATGTGAAGAGGGGTGAAGGGTCGCTCATGCTGGCAGGCAGTAACTCCAAGCTGGCTGAGTATTCAATGGAAAAAACCAAAAAGGACAGGTTCAGTTTCACCAGTCACAGCATTTCCTGTGGATATTACAGGTAAGACATTCTCTCGAGTCTTTAAGACTGTACTAATTCCACCAGGAGAAATCCCAAATCGTAAATCGAATCTTTTATGAATTTTTGGTCTTAGAATGCATAATGTGATGTGTTCAGCTTATTAGCAGTTGATTAATGTCACTGAAGGCTTCCTTCATCTTCAGACCTACATTTGTAGGCAACATGCAGCCTTCAATCTCAGGAATTCTTTTCACTATCTGGTGCATAGGTGAGCACTGAACCAGGAAAGAATTCAAATTTGCTTCTCCAGCTGCCTAGAATCATTTTCAAAATGAGCTAAAACTTTGATCCTCTTTTCATTATTTATTTTATTATATTGTAGATTGATTTCATTTGTATGATGATTTTGGCATTGTTTGTATGCATGGCTGCTGTTTGTTAAACCTGCACCATCTGTGATGCTGCCTATATTGGCCTGGATGTTGTTTTAAAATAGATTTTTAATCTCAATGTGCTTCTCCTGGTAAAAATGAAGGTTATAATATTATGCTAATCTCCAGTTACAGGGTTTCTGACAAACCAGTGATTCATCCCGAGTTTAAACGAGCCCTAAGTCAGCTACCCAAGCAGTACGGGCCTCGTTTCAAGCCACGTTTCTTCAAGTTCATCGACAGCTTCGGCACTCACTATATCACCAAGGTAACAGACCTTTATCATTTAGCATTATAATATGCAACATAAACATAATTATGTTGATCTAATTAATTATAAAAATCTGTTCTATACAAGTTTTGAATTCACTGATAGTTATTATTAAAGAACACATTAAACCAAACAAAACAAAGCATAACACTGGACATAACAATGATGGTACAATAACGATGATTCGGCACAGTTAAATAAACAGGTGTGTAGAGATGGGGAGGGGTAAACAAAGTTGGGGCAGACACGTGACACGGAACATACACAAACGCACGTGGACTAAAGTCCGGGCTGAGTCCTGACAGTACCTCCCTCGAGGCACGACTCCCGAAGCGCCAATCCTTATCTTAACGACAGTCCTGACGAGGTCCAAGAAGGGGGGGTGAGGCACATGGCAAAGTAGATGGGGGAGCAAGGAACAGGGCGAGGCAGGTGGGGGAAGCATAGCACATGGCGAGACAGTGGGGGGAGCAAGGCACATGGTGAGACAGGTGGGGGGAGCAAGGCACACAAGACAGGTGGGGCGAGCAAGGCACACGGCGAAACAAGTGGGGGGAGCAAGGCACATGGCGAGACAGGAGGGGGGAGCAAGGCACATGGCAAGGCAGGTGGGGGGAGCAAGGCACTCAAGACAGTTGGGAGGAGCAAGGCACACGTTGAGACAGGTGGGGGAACAAGGCACACGAGACAGGTGGGGGGAGCAAGGCACACAGTGAGGCAGGGGGGAGCAAGGCACACGAGACAGGTGGGGCGAGCAAGGCACATGGTGAGACAGATGGGGAGAGCAAGGCATATGGCGAGACAGGTGGGGGGAGCAAGGCACACGGCGAGACAGGTGGAGGGAGCAAGGCACATGGCGAGGCAGGTGGGGGGAGCAAGGCACGCGGTGAGACAGGTGGGGGGAGCAAGGCACACGAGACAGGTGGGGGGAACAAGGCACACGAGACAGGTGGGGGGAGCAAGGCACACGAGACAGGTGGGGGGAGCAAAGGACACGCAAGACAGGTGGGGGGAGCAAGGCACATGGCGAGACAGGTGGGGGGAGCAAGGCACACGGCGGCACAGCCAGAGAGGGCCGAGTGACATCCACAGCCGAGCTCAAGGTCCAAGCAACCTCCACGCCCGAGCTGAAGGGTCGAGCACAACCCCAAATGCACTGTGGCCGGACCCACATCTTGACGACCAGAGTAGGAAGGAAGGAGGGAGGGAGGGAGGGCAGGAAAGATACTCCACTATGGGATTGCAACACTCCCCGTGGATGAAGTGAGGCGACGTCCTACTCGGACGGATCCGGAAGTGGAGCGGCGTCCCTCACCGGAACAGATGCAGGGCGATGCTGCAGGGCACCAAAAAAAATTCTGTCACAACCGGGAGGAGGAGACAGACCCATACGCAGCATAGCTTCAAATGAATAGGGTTTAATAACTAACTAAATATAACAGGAACACAGACGAAAAACAAAGGACAGTGAAACAATGATGAACACTGGACATTACAATGACGCTACAATAACGATGATTCGGCATGGTTAAATAGACATACTGATTAACATACTGATTAACAACAGGTGTGTAGAGACGGGGAGGAGTAAACGAAGGCGGGGCAGACACGTGACACAGAATATACACAAACGAACATGGACTAAAGTCTGCGCTGAGTCCTGACATAATAGCAGAATTAATAGTAATGGTATCAGTCGAAGCAGTAGTCAGGCAAGTAACAGCAGTTTGTGTTATTATTAGTAATAATAGTTATTAGTAGTCACTAAAGTAGGAATATTAGTATATAGATTGAATCTTTGGCCCTGAACTGTGTTTTAACAGTGGTTGAGTCAGTTGGTTTAAAAACACATCATTGATTTTAAATATGTAATAAAATACAGAGCTCTCTGTACTCTCTGTGTTATTTCCTGACATGCTGATTGACAATGCTGTGCTGGACAGGTGACTCTGGGAGGGAAGGTCCACTCAGTCACCAGTATCAGACAGTGTCAGGCGTCCCTGCAGGGTCTGAGCATGGAAGAGGTGAAGAAGTGTCTGGACGTGGAGGCGTCTGCCAGCGTGGCGGGGAAAGTTAATGTCAACGTTGACAGCAAGCACTGTGATGAAGCCAAGACCAAGACTGAGAGTAAAAACAGCTTCTCCAGTAACTTCAACGACCGGTGAGTTACATGTTAACACTGTCTACATATCTAACACCGTACAAACACCGACGCTGACCAAACACAAACATTGACCAAACACAGTCAAAACACCAACACTAACCACAGACTAACCCTGACCACACTGAGTAGGGGACTTTTTCTGTGTCCTTTATTTTAGACACTTATGAGAAAACATGCACGTGAGAGAACTGATATTATTTTTGTCTCTGTTCTAAAGAATAACAGAGATCACAGGAGGCCACACCACGGAACCCGAGCTCCTCTTCTCTGCAGATAAGGACCCCGGAGCTTATAAGGAATGGCTTTCGTCCATCCCGCTCCACCCAGACGTTATTTCGTACTCTCTCCAGCCTCTGCATGAACTTCTCCCCACCAACAACCCGACCAGAAAACACCTGCGCAAAGCCCTCCATGATTTCATCCTGGAGAAGTCACTGTGGAGAAACTGCTCTGAGCCGTGCAGCACTGGAGTCAAATCCAATCCCCAAGAACCGTGTTTGTGTTCATGCAGGAATAACCCCGGCGTGACCGCTGACTGTTGCCCGTCCAAACGCGGCATTGCACGGGCCAAGGTGACTGTTCTACGGGCATCGGGGTTATGGGGTGACCACACGACAGCAACGGATGGCTACGTCAAAGTTCATGACAAAAACAACATGCAGATCGGTCGCACGCCGGTGATCTATAACGACAACAATCCCACCTGGGCCATGACCTTCGACCTCGGTGATGTGCCTCTGAACAGTTTCGACCCTTTAAAGCTGGAGGTGTGGGATGAGGACAGCAAATGGGATGACGACCTGCTCGGAGCCTGCGATGTCCACCTGAAAGCAGGACTTTATGAGAATTTCTGTAATTTAAATCACGGTGTGCTGTACTATAAAACAGAGGTGATCTGTCCGCCAAGTCTAACGGGTCCCTCATGCAGCGATTACGTTGGATCCCCCATGAACTTTAATCTGGAGAAGGTGTACGTGTCCCGGCACTCTCGACCCGTTCCGCAGGACATGCTGCAGGAAATGGGCGTGACTCCTGACGAAGCTCCGCTAACCTTTAAGCAGATGGGATACGATCCTAACAAAAGTGTTGTGCAGCTTCAGTAGGGAAGTTCAACAGCAAACCTGAAAGGAATCCATGGACTCGATAAAACCAGCATGTAAATTCAATTGTAGTCCCTGGAGTAAGGAATTAAACACATCAAGGTGGTGTGAAGTTGATTATTTTTTTCATTAATGTTTTATGCTTAAAGTTACAGTACACTTTTTGTGATGCCTGCTAACAACTTGGCTCTTGTTATTACTTGTAAATGGCTGTAAATGGCCAATCCCTCACCCACCTCTCTTTATTCTCTCGGTTAAAAACCATAAAGAAGACGTGTAAACTCTTCTGTCCTGAAAATGACACTGGAGACTCCTTCCATAAAAAAGATCGGAGTTCCTTTTGTTTCAGTATTTGTGAATTGTTGGTGTTTGACTGCATTAAAGTAGTTTGGATATTTATGTATTTATACTCGTACAGTATGGACTCCTTAAATACTCTGTTGTGTCTCAGATTTTCATATTTAATTATAATATTCTATTTTGTATTCAGCTTTTTCCTCCAGACAAATAAAGACTTATTGAACATTAACCGATTGCCTAAAAGTGTTTGTAACTCTGAATGATCTGCTAGAAGATCTGATATGCAGGTAGAAGGAATATTGCTACCAGAATTCCCAGATC
>NC_062532.1:23186539-23206539 GCF_022655615.1 Tachysurus fulvidraco
AGGCTGTAGACATACACCAAGCAGTTATAGCCACTGTCCTTAAATATTATTGTAAGGATACTTATAATGTGTATTCTCTTGTGTATTCATAATGTGTTATAAGCACATTCATAAAATTCACATTGAAGTAAAACACATATTCAGCATATTGTTCAAAAGTAATGCAAGTCATGCAGAACACATTATAAAGCATGCTTATGACTTTGCATTACCAGATTTTATAACACATTATAACCTGTTCATAGCACTTCAGGAAAATTATGATGTCACATTTTTTGTCAAATTTCCTGACCAGATCATATTTTCCCATATAGAGCCATTAAAGAGATGTTATATAGCTTCATATTCATATATTCATATATAATGCCTCAAAACTACTTAAAACACTTCACCTAAACCCTGTGGCATAATGTGCTGTAAAACTTCAGAAATGTTACAAATATAATGCTCCAGATATAATGTTCTATTATAATATTTAACTGCTAAATGTGAGAAGCCAGATCACATGTTATAATGAATTATAACTTTATCATTTGATCTGACAATTCTGCTCATGCGCAAAAAAATTTTTTTAACTATAACGAGCTAAACACACTCCTACTGGCTTATGTCCTTCTATGTATAAGGAATGTTACGGATGCAATATGTAAACTAGGAGCACATGTGGAAACATGTTGACTCAATCTTGTGGCAGCCTGCTATAATGCTCTGTTCCACATTCTAAACATTTAAATCATTAAAAACCTCGAGAAGCCATATAATGCATTATAACAAGCAGTTAAACACAATAGATTAGATTGGATTAGAGAAATGTCTATTATAGTGTATTATAACCACTGACATTATGAATGTCAAGCACATACTGTACATATATAATATATATACAGGTTTTATGTATGTAAATATACATACAGAAGAAGATTTACTGGTGCAGTATATAAATATATACTATTCAATGTCAAGTTTATGAACTGATTAAAAGCCCCAACATGCTGACTTTATGAAAATGAGAAAGAAAACCGACATGTCTGTGTTTTCACACACGCCTTCACACGTGGAAATTAGTCACTGTTTCCATTAGCGGTTTATAAAGTAAGTCTCACCCTCAATACTCATGAAATCCTGTTGCGATATCGCTAAGCTTTGACCACTGACTCAGAAAGTACACACAGTGCTAATGAGCACACCCGTTAACAGCCGCAGCAGAGTGACATAAACACATTAAAACACATGTGTTTTGTCACAGTGAATAGTGTCAGGCATAAAAAAATAAACGCTTTATGTCTTTAGTGTTCAAAGCTGTATACAGTAGATGTGCATTTATAAGGTATTTATACACATTCCTAAGATCATTTATAAGAATTCAGCACTTTCATTAAACTTAATGACCTGTTGACATGATGAAGTATAAGTCCTCATTATAAACACATTATAAAACAGTACCCAAAGAAACCCTGAGCTTACAGTAAAGGGCTTTCTGTATAAAGGTACAATGTCTGTGGTATCAGTGTAATGTGTTATTAACAGAGCTTATAATGCATCCAGTTAACAATTTATTAATAAATTGTAAACGTTACTATGAGCTGTGATGCTTTGACATGAGGCTGTTTAACAAGGTGAATAACAGAGTTGGACAATCCAAAGTATTTTGTTATGATTCATTATAGCTTGGAGTACACAAAGTTTATCAGCATCTACATGTCACCTGACATACAACAGTCATTATATTTAAAAGATTTTAGTGTTCTATACAGTTTCGGTCTCTACTGGCCCGGGATAATAAACTACTAATAAACTTTTTTTTCCATCTATCAGAATCTGACTCAGACCCAGCCGAGGCGTAACAGAGTGTTTCTATCAGCATACAGAGTGTGTGGTGGAGAAAAGTTTTAATATGCTGGGGGCGGGGGGCGGGGGGGGGGGGTGTCATCAGAAGGAAAAAAATCAACAAAAGGAAAGTGAAACGTAAATGACTTTACCAGTCTGTTTGCCCACTCGCCCCGTTTGCGGGTATGTGCCTAGGCCAAGACCTGAAACCCAACATAAGTGTTTATTATGATATGATGCTTTATAATGCAGTTATTGTTTTTTTTTAATCATTAGTATTAAAATAATTTGTCAGGATGAAGAGTGAGATTCATCACTACCACGCACAATCCATACGGCTGGGTGTTTAATAAATGTAGTTAATAAATAAAGTTAAGTAGAAATTAAAGCATGACTAGAACGACATTGTGTCATCGTATTACTCAAAAAAACATCAACCGTTTATGTCAGACCTTGAGGGGCGGAGCTAAGCTCTGACTGGGCATTCTGTCCATTTATAGTTATGTTTTATGTTAAAGAACTCCTGTTCACACACACACACACACACACACACACACACACACACACACACACACACACACACACACACACACACACACACACACACACATACACACTCAGACACACACACACATACACACTCAGACACACACACATTCACACACTCACACACACACACACAAATACACACTCAGACACACACACACATACACACTCAGACACACATACTGTATACACACTCAGACACACACACATACACACTCAGACACACACATACTGTATACACACTCAGACACACACACATACACACTCAGACACACACTGTATACACACTCAGACACACACACACATACTCAGACACAAACACACACACACACACTTACGCACTCAGACACAAACACACACACACTTACGCACTCAGACATACACACACATACACACACACCCACACACACACACACATACACTATCAGACACACACACACATACACACACATACACACTCAGACACACACATACACACTCAGACACACACACACACACACACACACACACATACACACTCAGACACAAACACACACACTTACGCACTCAGACACAAACACACACACTTACGCACTCAGACACACACACACATACACACTCAGGCACACATACACACTCAGACACACACACATACACTCTCAGACACACACACATACACACTCAGACACACACACATACACACTCAGACACACACACATACACACTCAGACACACACACACTCAGACACACACACACACACTCTCAGACACACACACACATACACACTCAGACACACACACATACACAATCAGACACACACACACACACTCTCAGACACACACAAACACTCACACACACAGATATACACTTCTAGGTTTAGGACACCTACCTGCTCCGTAGCCGTTGGTCAGCCCTGCTCCATGATACGCACCGGGGCCGAGACCGTATCCTGTCACACACAATCGTACAGCATGTAAAACACAATTACTTTAAGAAATGAAATAAGAAAATCCAGCCTTGTTTGTTGCCGTGATCAGTCGGGAGCCTGTGGAGCAAAACAGCACAGTGTGGTGTAGATGATGTTACTGCACTGGATGGTGCAGAGAACTCAAACCAGACCAATTCATAAACCTCACTCTGACCATCCTGTGGGGCAAAATGATCTACCCTTCACACTAACATGCTTTACATCAGTGAGCTCAAGAGCCACTGGGGCAAACAAAAACAAGCACAGGAGTATGACATGCAGACGTGTGGCCGTGACACCAAATGTGACCAGAACAAAACAAAAGGGTGAAGCTTCACTCGGTTCAGATGTTGTGCATAAGCAGTGGATCCACAGGAGCAGGTGGAGGTTTGAGTGCTGGTGTATTTACAACTGGAGGCGTTTGTTTAAGTGTGAATATGGAGGATGACTTAAGTCTACGCTCCACTGTTCTCGAGTAAAGATGCATTGGGTGTATGAGTAGGTGTAGACACAGGTGTAGTAGCAGGTGCATGTGCAGGTGTAGTAGCAGGTGCATGTGCAAGTGCAGGTGTGGATACAGTTGCAGGTGTGAGGTGCGGGTATATTTGCAGATGTGTATGCAGGTGTAGCTGCAGGTGTAGGTGGGTTTTTACATCCATCATTCACACAGATCAGGTTGGTGTTTCCTGATGACTGTGTGGGATGTAGGACGTTAAAAACTCCACCCTTAGTTGCCATGCATTCAGCCTGACTGTCCATCACACTGTACAGGCAGCTTTACCCTGTTTAGTGGCTTTGGCACCGTTTCCAAGGGATGGAGCTCCTCCTACACCATACAGAGAAAATCAGTACAAAACCTCCACTCCTCTATCACTCTATCCTACACTCCTCTACCACTCTATCCTACACTCCCCTATCACTCTATCCTACACTCCTCTATCACTCCATCCTACACTCTATCACTCTGTTCTACACTCCTCTACCACTCTATCCTACACTCCTCTACCACTCTATCCTACACTCCTCTATCACTCTATCCTACACTCCTCTACCACTCTATCCTACACTCCTCTACCACTCTATCCTACACTCCTCTATCACTCTATCCTACACTCCTCTATCACTCTATCCTACACTCCTCTACCACTCTATCCTACACTCCTCTATCACTCTATCCTACACTCCTTAACCACTCTATCCTACACTCCTCTACCACTCTATCCTACACTCCTCTATCACTCTATCCTACACTCCTCTACCACTGTATCCTACACTCCTCTACCACTCTGTTATACAATTCTCTACCACTCCATCCTACACTCCTCTATCACTCTGTTCTACACCCCTCTATCATTCTATCCTATACTTTTAGTGCTGCTGATGCTGGACTCTAACAGCTGAGCCTGCCTTCCTTTCTTTCTTTCTTTCTTTCTTTCTTTCTTTCTTTCTTTCTTTCTTTCTTTCTTTCTTTCTTTCTTTCTTTCTTTCTTCCCTCTTCCCTTTTTTCCTCCTCTTCATTTCTTTCTCTTATTTTCCTTACTTTACTTCTCCTGGCTTCCTTTCTCTTCCTCTCTCTCTCTCTTCATTTCCTTCCATTTCTTTCTTTTTCTACTTCTTTTCCTTCCTATCTGTATTTCAGAGACGAGTGTGAGTCCCTGTGCTTCCAACTGTAAAAGTGTAATAAGAATAACGGAGTGATGAGTCGGGGACGAGATCTTTAGCATACTTCTCTTTCGTTCTTGTTCGATGCATCCATTATGTACTTCAATAAAAAGCTGCATTAATCATTACCATTAGAGACTCCATTAGAGACTCCATTAGAGAATGTCCGTGGGCCGTAACCTACACACCAGATTATTTGTTAATGGATCAGTGCAGTCTCTCAGACTGACAACAACAACAACATCATACAACAACTGAAATAAAAGACAATATGAAATAAATAATAATGACAGATGCAGGTTTACCATTTCCTTTAACTCCCTTCACACTGCGTCCTGTAGAGGGAAATATGCTAATTGTGATTAATTATGACATCATCGGTGAATTGTTTAACTCTTTCAAAAGAATTAAGAACTATTTTTTTTTAAACGTCTAAGGCTGCTTTTTTTAAGGATGATTTTTCTCTCTGCTTTGCTCACATTCCCCTTTACATTCTTTCTCCTTATTACTTTCTTCCATTCTTTCTTTCTCTTCTGCTGTTTTTTATTTTATTTCTTGCCATCTGTTTTTCATGCATCTTTCTCTCCATCCGGTACTTTCTTTCTTATTTTTTTCCTTTGTTTCCATTTTGCTTTTCTTTCTCCCTGCTTTCCTTTTTTTTTTTTTTTTGCTTTCTTGCACTCTTTCCTGTTCAAGTTTAGGTTTGTAAAGATGTAGTGATTTTTCTCCTCAAATGTGAGCAAAAACTGTTCAGTCCCATAGGACTATGGCTAAGTGACACACACACACACACACACACACAGAGAGAGAGAGAGAGAGAGAGAGAGAGAGAGAGAGAGAGAGAGCAGAATGTTACCGTTACTCAGAGCACCATGTCCATTCGGTACTCCAGGTGTTGGACCAAATCCTGAAGACCACAGAAACAGTTACCTTTGACATCAGTAAGACACTGAACACAGCAGCACACACACACGCCTACATCATCAGCACACCGTCACCTCCTAATACATATCACACAACATTATATTAAATACACTAACAAAGGAAAGTCCTAAAGCTGTAACAAACTAATGATAGTGTTAACTTCATGGCCTGTGACATCACTCACGTGCAGTTCATGAATGTTCCTAATGAGCAGCGCTAAATGAGTGAGTGATGTCACACCCCGGGGACGAGCTCACTGACAACTCATAAGCACCTACGGAAAACTCTGCAGGTCATCTGTCATTCTGACGGATATGACGTGTGATGTTTGTCCCACGTGTGTGCTAGCTGTTTCAGCACCAGAGCAGCAAGTCACTGTAGTGAACCCCTGCATTGTCCCTAAACATACAGATAATTAGTCATTTGGTGCCGATGTGCTTGAGAGATATAAATCAACTGGCCTTTCAGTCTGGATGGACAGAATAAAGCATTGTGTTGGACGTGTGTGTGTGAGAGTGTGAGTGTGTGAGTGTAAGAGAGTGTGAGACCAGCTCCTGCTGTAGACCATGACTGGTATTTACTTTAACACAACGTCTGCTTCCTGACCATCACAGACTGAACGACGAGTCGGGGGTGTTAATATTTATGCCGTGAGACTCGGCTCACAAATCGCTTTGGAGATTAACTCGTCGTTTAACTGGACTGGAATTTTCATGTCCTAATCTGTACCCGTGTGAAGACAAGCAATTAAATAAGACTTCCATTTGTTTTCTGATCACATGGGACGGCGCTCAGAGTCATACAGATGAGAACAGAGATGAAACTGTTACCATTGACTTTCTGCCTCTGTACAATGGGCAATCCTGCTCCAGCCCCATTACCTACACACACACACACACACACACACACACACACACACACACACACACACACACACACACACACACACACACACGGATTGTATTGGGGACGAAAGGCACGCAAACACACACACACTCACAGTTTGTATTGGGGAGAAAATGCATGCACACACACATATACACACACACACACACACACACACACACACACACACACGGATTGTATTTGGGACAAAAGGCATGCAAACACACACACACACACACACACACACACACACACACACACACACACACACACACACACACACTCTTGGTTTGTATTGGGGAGAAAATGCATGCACACACACATATACACACACACACACACACACACACACACACGGTTTGTATCGGGGACAAAAGGCGCGCACAGGAGTCTTCCACTGGAGCTTGCAAATCTTCAACAGCAAACATCTGAGGTCCTCAAGTGTTATTTCTTTTAATTTTTTTGTTTCTGACTCTTCTCATCTCTATACAGAAAACCTCTTTTGTATGAGGTGGAACAGAACCTATCAGGGTTCTATTTAAGAGACTTGCAACATATAGCTTTAGGGTTCCAGGTGTAGATGTTATAGGTGTAGATGCTCTGCTATGATCTTCTCACCAAGATCTTCAGCATCTGAGCTTCTTTCTGAAGACTCATCTCACCAGGGCCCCTGGTTCAACCCTGAACTCAGGTTACTGTCCTTTTCTCCATGTTCTCAGGGTTCTTCAAACCAAACAAACCAGTAGATGGATTACATATCTCCATATTGGATTAATAGTCCACAATCTTGAATAACAAGAAATGGATGAGGTGAAGATCTCCAGCAAAATGGTTTGTTTACGACTGCATCAAAGTCACAAAATGGTCCAGATCTGTGAGCTTCATCCAAATGTTGGTCCTCAAGCCAAGAAGTTGGTCGTCACAGGAATTATTTTGCATAAATATAGGATGTAAATATCCAGTATCTGATGATGATGATGATGATGATGATGATGATGGTTATGTGAAGGAGGAGACAGAACTTTGACAGGTTAGGCTTTAGATGGCTTTTTGCCACGTCCATTGGACCTGCTCGATCACAGCACCATCCCTAAACACTACAACATCAGCCAACAGATCCACTATTGTTGTTTTCTTGCTTTGACAATTGTAGTGCATCACTCTCAGGATGGCCTACAGCTCCAACTACATCAAACTGCATCAATCTACATCAAACTACATCAATCTACATCAAACTACATCAAACTACATCAAAATACATCAAACTACACCAATCTACATCAAACTACATCAAAATACATCAAAATACATCAAACTACATCAATCTACATCAAACTACATCAAACTACACCAATCTACATCAAACTACACCAATCTACATCAAACTACATCAGACTGCATATGAAACTATTATATTCTTTGCTATTCTATTTATAGATTTAATTTCTTTTTATTTTACACATCAGAGGACATAAAGGAAGTAGAGGACGTAGACGACATAGAGGACATAGAGGAAGCAGAGGACATAGACGACATAGAAGACGTAGAGGAAGTAGAGGACATAGAGGAAGTAGAGGACATAGAGGAAGTAGAGGACATAGAGGAAGTAGAGGACGTAGAGGAAGTAGAGGACATAGAGGAAGTAGAGGACATAGAGGAAGTAGAGGACATAGAGGACAGTAAAGGAAAGGAAGTAGGGGTTAGAGATTTACCGTTGGTAAACCCTGGACCAGCAGGTGACCCTTGTCCTGCACCATATCCTGAATATAACACACACGTGAGTAGATAAATTTACATTGAACACACACACACACACACACACACACACACACACACACACACACACACAAAACACACACACGATGCTGCCATGCATTTATGTGTGAAAAATATTGACTGCTGTTTGGAACACTTAAGTGATGTGGCTTAAAATATGAAGACGCTCTGATCCGACGTTCTCCAACAAACAACCAGGTGAAGCAGTGCGACACGTCTGCAGCTACAACACACAGCGCCAACACACAGCTACAACACACAGCGACAACACACAGCTACAACACACAGCTACAACACACAGCGACAACACACAGCGACAACACACAGCGCCAACACACAGCTACAACACACAGCGACAACACACAGCTACAACACACAGCTACAACACACAGGTGCTTTAGTTTATCATTATGGGTTTCATGGAGAACGCCGGACATGATGGTGTCTGGGGTTCAAAGGAGGATCAAAGGCTTGTGTGTGAACAAAAAAATGCAAATGTGAGAGATTCAGAAAGACACCCAGTTTTGTCCTGCAGACCAAAGCGTCTTCTGTTTAGAGCAGCGAGGTGACGGTGGTGACGGCATGCAGTAAAAAGTAAGGTGTGGTTAGGACTCTTTATAGACAAACATCACAGAGACAGAGACCAGAGACAAACAGATGCCCAGATGTTTTTTTTTTACCCGGTTTGGAGGCTTTAGTGCCGCTTCCTGTAGGTGTGCCCCTTCCTGCAGCGCCTACCGGTGGCACACACAGGTACTGTTACCTACAAACTCTCAGAAAGACCTGAAGACTTGTAAAGTCGGCATATGGAGACATTCACACTTTCAGGGTTAGTGATTTTTTAATAAAGACTCCTAGAAGGTTTGCGCAGAGACCTTTGAGGAACGTCAGCAGGTTCAGGTGAAGCCATCAGGATGTGTAGAAGATGTAAAGTAATTCAACTACAAACGACTTTATCACAACAGTCAGGTTTAGACTGCAGTCTTTAAAGACTACAAGATCTTCCAAAAAAATCAGATGAGATCAGATCACACACTGAAGACTGTCTAGAAGAACATCACGCTTACATCATCGATTAGCGTGATCTGGAAAAGGAGCTTGTATAATCACAAGCATCCCTCACATTCAGCCTGAAGTAACGAAGAGAATTTATTCTGTCTGTTTGTGTGTTTCTTTTATCAGCATCACTAAAGCTGACCTGTGGGGCTGCTGCCCTCCTGTCGGAAAATCCCTCGGATATTTCTCTCCGTCTCTCTGTTTGTTTCAGACACGAGAACATAAAAAAGTAAAAAACGTATTAACTCACCGCGTGGAGCAGTCGGATAGCCACCAGCACCGTAACCTAAAAAAACAAGATTAGGAAATGTGAGCAAAAGAAGTTTTCCCACATTATCGTTACTTCATGACGTCATGTCGAGCTGCGATCGTTTTGTTTTGTTTCATTAAATTTTAAAAGAAGAAGAAACATCTGTTTACAGCTGTTCTAACGAAAGGGACCTGGTTTTACAGACATTCTACTAATATCACTAATATTACATGGAAGTAAAATGTGGATCAGGATAATTAAAGCATCTCTTTATTAAAACAAACAAACATTTATTTGTTAATAAAATAGAAACAAATCCTAATTGTTGGTGAATTGCTGTTTAAACCCTAATTTTACAGTAAAAGAATCTGGAGTGACAGATACAGGAGAAAAGAACAGGGGCATTTATTATTGCCACATATACATTACAGCACAGTGGAATTCTTTTCTTCACATACCCCAACTGAGGAGGTTGGGGTCAGAGTGCAGGGGCAGCTATGATACAGTGCCCCTGGAGCAGGGAGGGTTGGAGCCCAACAGTGGCAGCTTGGCTGTGATGGGCCTTGAACCCCAATCCTCCAATCAACAACCAAGAGCCTTAACCAGTTGAGCCACAACTGCCCTGGAACAAAACTGGGGAGAGCGCGAACGCAGTCCCCCACTATCAGAAATTATGCGGTCGAGATTCCCGCATTTGGGGAGTTCACAAAGGTCAGCACAGCCTGAGTGCAATGGCCGAGCCCCGCTGTGGGCAAACCACCTCCTTGATCATGGTATTGCCCCTGCCAGGTAAGTATCAGTCATGTCCGAATGGGAGATGTTTTTAATTATTAGATTCACTGATAAACTCCTGAACAAGGCGATATTAAGAGAATATGTTTGATATAAAAGACAACACACTCACTTGGCTGATATCTGTAGCCATTAGTGTATCCTGTGGAAATAAAGCAGACAGAACTTATACTTTTTACATGAAACTACAAGACCAGGAAAAAAACAAGAACTGGAAGTTCTCTCACCTCGTACTGCCAGGCCGTTCCCGAGTCCCAGTCCTGCTGCTCCCAGACCACCACCTGGATACAGGGAAAGCAACAGGATGCGGATGTGAACCACGTTCTACACTAAACCGCAGCATTCACACACACTGTCTGATATGTACCGTATGCTCCGAGAGCAGGTCCGTATCCTGGTTTCAGTCCAGATCTGGGGGCGTATCCTGGTCCTGAGTTAAAACAACACACACATCATTCATTATAATTTCACCTGGACTTTCACCTTCACCGGAACAGGTTCAACGGCATCATCTCACCTCCAAGGTAACGGCCGGCTGCAGAAGACAGAGAAGACAAAGAACATCATGAGAGAGAGAAATAAAGAGAGAAATAAACGTTCACAAATGAGGTGGCTGTAAGGAATAAGAACTCTTACCTCCTGCTTTTCCAGGCTTTCCTCCTGCATAGCCGCGGTTCCCGAGAACTCCCGTTACTACAGACAGGGCAAAGACACGATCAACAGGGAAATAATGAATGATGAGAAATTATTACCTAATAAATAAAGCAGTGTGAATGTGATGGACAGACTAGAGACAAAAAAGATCCAGTAATTAACCTAGTAGTTGTCCAAGCTGTTAGAAGTGTTGCTAGTAGTAACGTTTTAATCTCAGCTTTATCACTGCCTGAAATGTCTAGCTGAGAAGGTCACTGTCTCAGAGAGAATTAATGGAGTATCTGATGCTCTAACAATTATCTCAGATCTTCTATCACTACTGAAATGCTGTAAATACGTATCAGAATGAAATACTGATGTCACTGAGGCTGAGATAATTACTGTCATGATTATTGAGATAATTACTGTCATGATTATTGAGATAATTACTGTCATGATTATTGAGATAATTACTGTCATGATTATTGAGATAATTACTGGGCAAACAGGAGAATGACTAAGATCAGTACTGGTGTAACTTACAGCAGAAATCACTGCTCGTAAACACAGAGAAAACCGCTGAGATGGAGACTGATAATGAACTGTGAGCCTACTGAGATCATAACTGAGATAAATACTGAGGCAACTAATTACTGGGATATATACTGTGATCGTTTCTGAGACAATGACTCGGCTACTCAGATTACTGGAGTAAGTGTTAAGATCGTTAAAGGCCTACTGAAAAAAACCCCTGAGATAATTACTGTAATCAGTCAGAGGGTTCAGTACTAGAATAATAAAGAGAGGGTGATAACTGAAGGCTTCTCAGTAGACTTTACACATCCCAAACACTTACCTCGTCCCTGGGGCAGTCTCCCCAGCCCTCCGGTCGGACGGCCGATTCCTGGTTCAAACAGTAAAATGAGTTAATTAGTTAAACACGTGCCTGATGTCAGATTAAAAGCGACACAGTGAAAGATTTGTTGTAGGGATTGAGGTGAACGACAGGAAGACGCCACCGGAGACGCAACCTTGAGCTGCTTTAGCACAGAGATGAAAACGCTGCACAGGTGCATGTGATGTTTGTATTCTCCTGTGAGCTCAGAACTTCTCAGAACGTGTCTCTGATGATCTGATGTTCTGGCGGCCTGAGTCCAGCACACGCCACCAACAGGCTGCCACCTGTGTGTGTGTGTGTGTGTGTGTGTGTGTGTGTGTGTGTGTGTGTGTGTGTGTGTGTGTGTGTGTGTGTGTGTGTGTGTGTGTGTTCGTGTGTGTGTACGGTGAATCAGATCTCACGGCTGATCGCCACATTTTGACCCATGGTGCCTGAAGCCACATCACAGCAGCACATGAAAGACGTAGTGAGGTTTTCACTTTGCAGTTGCATCATCTGGAAAGTGTTTGAGTCACTGAGCAACTTGACGAGTTAATCCACCTCCAAAAGTCAGAGTTTTTGTTTTGTTTATTTATTTAGTTATCGAGCAGATCCAAAATCTGACCTGGAATTGTTATCAACTGTTTAAAAACTTTGCAAGAGATCAAACTTCATTATTACATTAATCATGAATGTAAACTTCAATTTAAAGTAATTGTTCTAATATGAGACCAGTGGGCGTGGCCTAATATACTAATGAGCGTGTTGTGATCGACAGTCAACTGCCTGTGACATCACTCCAGGCATCACGCCAATTTCTACAACAGCTATGCTCGCTAGATTAGCTTTCGCCTGATAAGGTCATTCTTTTTTACGAGGTTAGCATTCGGTTGCTAAATTAGCATCAGTTAGCATTAGTTTCAAAAGTAAATGTTAATTAATTGTAACATCATGAATAAATGTTTATAACTTTAGAAACTACTTTAGAAAATCTCTATTTTATCTATATATTTTTTCACCTTTAACTAAAAATGAATATTATTATTCATTCAATCATCTTCTACCGCTTATCCGAACTTCTCGGGTCACGGGGAGCCTGTGCCTATCTCAGGCGTCATCAGGCATCGAGGCAGGATACACCCTGGACGGAGTGCCAACCCATCACAGGGCACACACACACTCTCATTCACACACACACACACACACTATGGACGATTTCCCAGAGATGCCAATCAACCTACCATGCATGTCTTTGGACCGGGGGAGGAAACCGGAGTACCCGGAGGAAACCCCCGAGGCACGGGGAGAACATGCAAACTCCACACACACAAGGCAGAGGTGGGAATCGAACCCCCGACCCTGGAGGTGTGAGGCGAACGTGCTAACCACTAAGACACCGTGTGCCCCCGTGTTAGTGTTTTATTATTATTACTACAGTTACTATAAAGTTAAACATATAAAATACATCATAAAACATTTCCTATAAGAAGATGATTATAGATTTTATTCCTTACAGGTTCCTCTGTTGTGCCTCGGTGTAGAACTACAGCATGAATAGCTTCCTTTTAATGAGAACTTACAGGAGAAAAGCTTCTTAAAAAGAACTGTACACTGATCTGCTCAATCCACACAGTTCTTTAAATGTTATTTTTGGGTTCTACACAGAACATTACGTGTGCTGCTCTAAACAACTGTACAACTAAAGACACGAGCAAGAGCCAAATCTCCACACTGTCTGAATTCAGTACCAGGTTCCTAACGGGTTCCTTGGCTGGATGGATGGATAGATGGATGGATGGATGGATGGATGGATGGATGGATGGATGGATGGATGGATGGATGGATGGATGGATGGATGGTTCTAGCATCCTAAAGAAAAAGCATTTTCTGAAAGTTGCTAGAGTTTTATAGAGAACGTTAAAGGTTTCCAAACAGAAACTTGGTGTTCTGTTAAATGTTTACTCTGAGCTCTGCTGCCCTCTTGTCTCAGTAACTCACATCTACTTCTTCAGACCTTCTTCTCTCTCAGCGTAATGTCAGAGTATGTTAAAGCTTGAGAGATGCTGCACCTATACACCAGATTAGTTCACATTCTTCTTAAGGAACAGTAGAACACTACAGTCTTACAGAAAACACTCCGTCATTAATCCATCCATGTAAATTACTCTTGAGGAACCTGCCACTAATCAGACAGTGTGGAGATTTCACTCTTACCCTTCTGTTGTGTGGGATATTAAAGTCACCTTCACTGCACTTCTTAAAGCCTCTGCAGGGTTTAGTTTTGCTCTCTAACAGAACAGATAAATAATACAGTGAAAAAACTTTTCAAGCATTCAGTGGATGGTCTGATCACCTGAGGAAACCCTGAGCAGAACTCACCAGTTACATTAATATCTATATATTTTTTTATAAAAACAAAATACACTTCTGTTTCAACATATTTTGATCTTTTGACCTAGCAAATTATTAAAAACTAAACTGATGCTGTGACTTTTGCAGCTAATTAAAAGTTAAATAACTTAATAAAATGTTTTTTCCTCTGTTGGTAGATGAGATGATCATCTCGCCTGTCTGACTTATAAAACTTCATTAAGCCTTTTCATCTGTTCATCTGTTCATCTGTATCTGACCAGGATGAGTTCCTCCTTCACTGAATCTTACCTCCTTGTAAGCTGTTCTGCACCAGCCACAGCAACAGCGACGTCTTCAGGAGCGCCCGAGCCAACATAGCAGCCAAAAGCCCAGACAGACACACAGACAGGCCAAGAGACAGAGAGAGACAGACAGACAGACAGACAGACAGACAGGTGATGAGACTAACTTGAGGAACAGCACTAATGGACAGTCTTGGTGTCTGTGTGCCTTTTAAACATTCTCAGCCTCCTGGACCTTCCCTCCATTAAAGCCCTGCCTTCTCTCACACCATTGGGCACCAAGTAACCTGACCACCAAGTCCACCTCTTCCTCTACTCTTTATCCTCCTCCTCCTCCATCAGGCCAGACATCCAGTCCTGCAACAGTAGACACTATCATCACTCCTGTCTCCAGAACAGGGCAAAGAGATGGATATAAAAATCTCATGTATAAATTTTTATGTCTCAACGTCTTCAGATCTCAAAGATGTAATAATTCACAGGTGGAAAAATTTCAGTCCAAAAGGTCACCCAAGGTCACGTTGCATCGTATCCTGACTACGGCTTTCCTCTCTGAGACACTGATTTACTGCAGAAGCGAAGTGTATGAGTCGTGTTACACAGTAATAACACAGTGACATTGGGTCGTTGTGTCTCTGTGAACCTCGTAGCTGATTATTTTCCCTCAGCAACACGTCCCTAAGTGCTTTATCCCTCCTACTACAATTACTACAATTTCTTATTTATGAACAAACGACACATTTTTTATACATTAAGAATTGAGTTTAATGTCTGTGAGTCAAGTCAGTTCCTGTTCTCGCTCGTTACAGCTTTATCACATGCTACACGTTACACTTCTGCCCTCAGCAGGTAACAGCAGAAAAAAATCTGTCATGTGATGTAGAAACCGCAGAGTTTAACTGAAACGATACCGTATCAGAACGAGTGCATTGACGAATTAATCGATACCTGAGCACCAGACAGAATCCAGAAAATTTCACTACTAATAATAAGAGACTAAATCCTGGAGCAGCTGATGCTGAGTAACACTAACTGACCTCACGGTCGCTCACAGAAGTCGTCTTTTCATCCACGCACCTCTGCGACAAGATCCCTCTATGGCTAAACTTTAAAAAGCAACTTTGTAAACAGCAGAAAGGAAGAATACAAGTGAGCAGGATGTGGAGACGCCCAGTGTTTCACATTAATCACCGTTACAGGACAGAAACTGGCTGAAGTCGTATTTAAAGAGCGGTTTATGGCTTGCTCTGTGTTTCACTTGTGACTCTGGACTGTTTGCACACATTCTTTATTCCACAGTTTTACGTTTTTTAATAAACAGCCCTTATTAATCAGAACAAACCAGACGTTATGTTTGAAATCCTTCGGAGTTGTTTTTAATGGTGTAAATATGAGAAACTGTAGGAACGCTCGGCTGCAGATCAACAACAAGAAGAAACATCACCGTGTTCCTGTCCCTCGTATAAGGTTCTCCATGAAGGGTGCCAATAATTCTGGAGCACATTGTATATGGTTTTAAATTATTATCTGTTCTACTATTTTAACCAATGATTATTGGTTGATTTGTAAAATAATAATAACAAGAAAAAAGATAAGCCTATGCCATGCCCTACAAAAGTATTGGCACCCATGTCAATAACGTAATGCTGTGTTTTGATGTGATATAGAGATTAAAATGACTCTGGTCAACCCAGTGGGCGGAGCCACCGCAGCGGGACCCGGTCCAACCACCTCACATGTTGTGTATCTGTCCTGTACATGTGCAGGTGTGATGTGAGTGACTCAGGAATGATGGAAAAAGACACAAAGCTGATGCCAGAAACACAGATGAGTGAACAAACCTATACACTCTCTGACGCTTATAGAAAATAGTTTCTAATGTTTCTGTGCACTTAAATGAACACCCAGACTCAGACCACAAACCACCCAGAAGCCCTGGCACTGGAACATACACAAAGCCGGTGGGGTGAAGCCTGAGGCCTGCGTGTGGAGGCTGTTAATGGGCAGATGTGGCATTTCTAAATATCCCACACACACACGCTTACACACAGCATAAGGGAGACACAGCGAACTGCGCCAAGCTCAAATAAACTCAGCACGCTGATGTACTCTACATGTGTATAATGTACACTGTGTGTCTGTGTGGATGTATGCAAATAATACCGTTACAAGTTCTAGTGGGGATCTCGACATCCCAACATTTCCGTGTGTGTGTGTGTGTGTGTGTGTGTGTGTGTGTGTGTGTGTGTATCATCACCTGGATCACAGCTGTGGTCGTAGCGTGATGGTGTGATGGCATGATGGCGTTCTGCTCAATGGAGTGCAGCAAAAATGTTGATGACACGATGTCTCTCAAGCGATTTCTCTCTCGCTACAGGAACATGCACACGATAAACTCTGTTCTAAGGAACACTCAATTAATATTAATTACCGTTTATTACATTTTCACAACTGCAGGTTTACTGTATATCAAGTAGCACATTTGAATATGTTATCGTTTCTATAGTAACACATTACACATCATTGATATAGTGATTATTTCATTTACTGTTTACAGAAGGAGTCTCCAGTGTCAGCACCTTGTGGCAAGTAAAGCCGTAACTAATAAACGTCGCTCCCTTCTGTGCTGCAGTTTTATTTTTTTTTAACCTATTAACATTAAGAGAGGAAAAAAAGTCATTCAATTAAATTCAAGTTTATTTGTACGGCGCTTTTTACAATGGACATCGTCTCAAAGCAGCTTTACAGGAACATAAACATAGAACAAAAGGTTATTATAAAGAATAATATAAAATATAATAAAAAAAATCAAGATTAATATTAGTTATATATATATATATATGTATGTATTTATCCCTAATGAACAAGTCTGAGGTGACTCAGGTGACTGTGGGGAGGAAAAACTCCCTTAGATGGTAAAGGAAGGAACCTTGAGAGGAACCAGACTCAAAGGGGAACCTCATCCTCATCTGGGTGACACTGGGGGTGTGATTATATAACCTCATCCTCATCTGGGTGACACTGGGGGTGTGATTATATAACCTCATCCTCATCTGGATGACACTGGGGGTGTGATTATATAACCTCATCCTCATCTGGGTGACACTGTGGGTGTGATTATATAACCTCATCCTCATCTGGGTGACACTGGGGGTGTGATTATATAACCTCATCCTCATCTGGGTGACACTGGGGGTGTGATTATATATACAGTCTGAATAATGTTGTAGTGATGTAAAAGATCACATGGGGTTCACATCTCCTCTTTAGTATAGCAGGGTCTAACTGGAGCTGGTAGATCTCTAGATGCCTCAGGACTCACAGAGTCGGCCTCGTCTCAGTGGAGGTCCAAAATCTTCATCGCACGGAAGACGATTGGAGCTGGTATATATGAATGTTCATCACTGATATAACATAAGTGAGGACAGGAACTAAAGAGTTTATGAGATGTTTCACAGCATTATTCTATGTATTTAATAAATCTAAAGGTGATTACTCTCTCTCTCACTCATCTTCTACCGCTTATCCGAACGTCTCGGTCACGGGGAGCCTGTGCCTATCTCAGGCATCATGGGGCATCGAGGCAGGATACACCCTGGACGGAGTGCCAACCCATCACAGGGCACACACACACCTTCATTCACACACACACTCACACACTACGGACAATTTTCCAGAGATGCCAATCAACCTACCATGCATGTCTTTGGACCGGGGGAGGAAACCGGAGTACCCGGAGGAAACCCCCGAGGCACGGGGAGAACATGCAAACTCCACACACACAAGGTGGAGGTGTGAATCAAACCCCGACCCTGGAGGTGTGAGGTGAACGTGCTAACCACTGAGCCTAAAGGTGATTATAATCTGTATTATCTGTATAATCTATATAATCTGTATAATGTGTATAATCTATATAATCTGTATAATGTGTATAATCTATATAATCTGTATAATCTGTATAATCTATATAATCTATATAATCTGTATAATGTGTATAATCTATATAATCTGTATAATCTGTATAATCTATATAATCTATATAATCTGTATAATGTGTATAATCTATATAATCTGTATAATTTGTCCATCACAAGAACCTCCTCTTATTTGTTTGTTTTTTTAGACAGGTAGATTCTGATTTTCGAACATTGTCTGGAAGTTATTTAGTAAATAAGGGCAGCCAGTTCATTAGAAATGGGGCAGATGGATACAGCGGTGTCACTTTAGGACCTGAGAGGGTTAGTAAGGACAGAGGGGCCAGGACAAGGGGCCAGACGAAGGGGGGCTTCCAGACACCGGCTACGGCCAAAACATACCCAATACATTATACAGAGAAGCAGCGGATGAGAAAAATGTCCCAGAATGGAAAAATGAGTCAAAGTAAGTGAGCATGAAGAAAGTGTGTGTTTGTGAGAGAGAGAGAGAGAGAGAGAGAGAGAGAGAGAGAGAGAGAGAGAGAGAGAGAGAGAGAGAGAGAGATTGGCATATTAGCTCAACTGGCACAAGAATGTGAAGCTCATGAGAAACGCTTAAGAGGAGGAGGTGGACATTATTCACACAGAGGATGATTTGTAATTACATTAAAACTGTGGGCATGTGGTAGCCTAGTGATTAAGGTGTTGGGCTACCGATCAGCAGAGGTGGGTAGTGTAGCCAAAAATTGTACTCAAGTAAAAGTAAAAAGTAGACATCCAAATAATTACTTGAATAGGAGTAAAAAAGTACTTGGTGAAAAAACTACTCAAGTGCTGAGTAACTGTTGAGTAACGTCGGGTTTATTTTTTAACACAAGACAACAATCAGACAGACAAAAATACAAAATAATCTTTAGGCAAATGATGGCTCATCCAATCAATAAAATGAATTAAAATTAATTAATTACAAAATAGCTTAAATTAAAATAATTCAGGTAAATTCAAGTATTTAATAAATTAAATAAATAAAATAATAATAAATAAAAAATAAATACGCACAAGTAACACAAATTTCCAAACCTTTATGCTTTTTTACCAGGCAGAACTAGAACGAGGCAGCCCATAAATTCTCATAAACTCTGTGTGTGTGTGTGTGTGTGTGTGTGTGTGTGTGTGTGTGTGTGTGTGTGTGTGTGTGTGTGTGTGTGTGTGTGTCTGTCTGTCTGTCTCCAGTGACAGAACAACAGAAGGAAACAC